>NC_068324.1:24000700-24300700 GCF_025860055.1 Xyrauchen texanus
TGGAAGTGACTGTGGATTCTCTGGGCGTGTCGCGCCTTGCCTCTCTGATTGCCCGTGACAGTTTGGCCCTAGCTGTTCTTAGGGCTGCCTTATTGCCTGCTCTGAAGGCGGAGTCTCGGGACCTCAGCAGCGTGCGCACCTCCGCAGTCATCCACGGCTTCTGGTTGGAGCGTGTGGTGATGGTCTTGGAGAAAGTGACATCATCAATGCACTTGCTGATGTAGCTGGTCACTGATGCTGTGTATTCCTCCAAGTTGGTAGAATCGCCATATGTTGCAGCCTCCCTGAACATGTGCCAGTCAGTACACTCAAAACAGTCCTGAAGAGCAGAGATGGCTCCTGCTGGCCAGGTTTTCACCTGCTTCTGAAGCGGTTTTGTGCGTCTGACGAGCGGTCTGTATGCTGGAATTAACATAACAGAGATGTGGTCTGAGTAGCCGAGGTGGGGCGGGGCTCCGCCCGTACACGCCTGGGATGTTTGTGTAAACAAGATCAAGCCGTTCAGCCCTCTCGTTGCAAAGTCCACATACTGATGGAATTTAGGGAGCACTGTCTTGAGATTTGCATGGTTGAAATCTCCGGCGACAATAAACAGTCCGTCGGGGTGAGCGTTCTGCAGTTCGCTCATAGCCCCATACAGTTCACAGAGCTTCCTTAGCGTTAGCGCTGGGGAATGTAAACTCCGGTTATGCAAACAGTGGTGAATTCCGTGGTAGATAAAAAGGTCTGCATCTAACAGTCACAAGCTCCAACAGCGATGAACAGTAACTAGAGACTAGCATAGAGTTCTTGCACCATTCGTGTTGATATAAACACACAAGCCACCACCGCGAGTCTTACCGCGAGAGAGCTGTATTTCTGTCGGCACGAAACGAGGTGAGCCCGTCTAGCTGAATGGCGGCATCCGAACTCTGTCGCTGAGCCACGTCTCCGTGAAAACAAAGATGCAGCAGTCTCTAAACTCATGCTGCGTAGCCTGCTGGAGTCGGATATAGTCCAGTTTATTGTCCAGGGAGCAAACATTTGAGAGCAGGATAGACGGAGAGCCGGCCGGCTAGGGTTTGTTTTAGCCTAGCATGGACCCCGCCCTCTTTCCGCTTCCGCTTTCGCGACACCGCTTACGACGTCCTCTCCCCGGCCACCGGCATCAGGCGACGCCGAGGGCTGGAGGCCTGGTCTCCGCAGCAAGCCGAGTACACGTAGCGCCTCCTGCAGGTCATCATGCAGCTTGGTTTTTGCATGAGTCTTATATTTCAGTAGTGTCTGGCGATGGTAGACACGAACACCGGTTGCTCCGATGTCCATGTGTTGCAAAAGTCAGGCTTTTTTAACAAAAATAGCACCATTGTGGATCCGGAGTGGCCGCTGCGTGCTACCGCGCCGCCATCTTGGATCATTGCTGACATTTATGCCCTGTAAAATGTAGCCATGGGCCCGACCAGGAACCGGCGGCTGCATGCCCATTGCACACAGTGCCCCAACCCTGTTTGGAGGCATCTGTGGTGACCACGATGTGCCTGGACACCTGCTGCTGGGGGACTCCTGTCCGCAGAAAACAGAGGTCTGTCCAGGGGTAACTGATGGCAGAGGGGGGTGAATATCACACGATATGTGCTGTGGCACTCAAGTCTGAAGCTAACGTTGGAGCGGCATCAACCCTAGCGGCACGACCGTGGCTGAGGATGCCATTTGCCCCAGGAGCCTCTGGAACTATTTTAGATGGACCGCAGTGCCTATTTTGAACAACGAGAGGCAATTCAGCATTGACTGCGTGCACTCGTTTGTGAGACACGATATCATTGAGACTGAGTCTAACAACATGCCGAGAAAAGTCTTAATTAGCATGTCTCTTATTCATGGACCACACACAGTCCACGTAACTACTTAACTTAATTACTTAGCTATGTGCACTTATATAGTGCTGCGCCATGCATGTGTAACTGTCTTTGGCAAAAATACCTATTTATTATGCGAATAAGGCTTATTTTGGACTGCACCTGATTCATAAATGTCAGCGCTATTTGCCTGATGCAATAAACTGAGCAGCCTGGCTCATGAATATTGTCCCTGTAATAAGTGCACTGTAAGTCGCTTTGGATAAAAGCGTCTGCCAAATGCATAAATGTAAATGTAATGTAAATGAGACAGTCAATCCATGCGTCTTATCACATGGCTCGTTGGGCATGACACCGCAGAGACTCACAGCATGTGGAGACTCATGCTACTCTCTGTGATCCACGCACAACTTACCACATGCCCCACTGCGAGAGAGAACCACTAATCATGACCACGAGGACGTTACCCCATGTGACTCTACCCTCCCTAGCAATTGGGCCAATATGGTTGCTTAGGAGACCTGGCTGGAGTCACTCAGCACACCCTGGATTCAAACTCGTGACTCCAGGGGTGGTTCGTCAGCATCAATACTCGCTGAGCTACCCAGGCTGCTGGCAGATACTATTTAGCAATGACGGACGACTTCTATGAAAATAAATGGGAGAAATTGGAATGCCCAACCGCCAACAGATATAGAAAAGGAAGTATCACCTTACAGGTAAACAAACCAAGACATTAGTTTGTATCCTAAAGAAAATGCCCAGCCTGCCTGGCAGCGTTCCAAAGATGGTCACCAAGGGACTTGTTACCACTTGGACGTTTGTTTAAAAATGTTTTTTTTAAATGTTGTCGCTAAAATACATCATCCTTAAAATATGATGTATTGTTGATCACGTTTTAACTTTAAATTATGAGCTTATACTCTAGCTTAGCAAACTACAGTTTTAAAGTAGCTTCCCCAATCTTTTCACTCTCTCTCCTATTTTCTTGAAAAATGTCCTAGTAGACAGCTGCACATTTCAGGTTCATTTAGGAGAGTGCCTCAGAGGGTCTCTGTACATTCAAACCAGATTAAAGCCATGTCTCCAGTTTGCATTGATCTACGGCTGTAATCTCTTTCACATTACACAGCAATACATAGTGGAATTGAAACAAGCGTTTAAGGCAGTGCTTAGAAGTTTGCACTTTCAGCAAATCATCTTCAGAATGCTTTCAACATTAATGTCTGTCAGGCACTTGCACAGAATACTTGAGTGTTGCTCCATACAGTTTCAATTGAATTTCGGAGTTTGTCTTATATAAGCCTACTGCACTCAGCGTTCAACGGTCTACTTCTACAAACACTCGTTTATTTATGCAGCACATTCTAAGATAAATCCATGATTCATGACTGTTTACCATCACAGGCTGCAATCACTTTCAAACAATATGGACCGTGTCCATTCAAAATACACACAGTGAAGAACATTGATAATCCTACATTGCGGTGTTTAAGATGTTGTAATTGAACATATTCTATTGTTTGGTAAGGTCTGTTGTGTTGTGCTGCCGGTTAGGTTGGTTGGATGAAGCGGTGGCTGTCAAGAACAATACAGTTTAAGATGTCAGAGTTTCTCATATACAGTATGACACGTTGTTCCTTCTGTTTATAGAGGCATTCCTGGGAAGAACTGTGGGACTATTATTGTGAAAGCTGAAGAACTCGGAAATTGCAGGGTACGTAATCTGACTTTAACTCTTGTTTCATTTTGTCTTTATTTGCCTCGTGTCTTCTCTTCTTGTCACTTCTCATCTTGCTCATTTTTTTGTCTCTATTATTCTCATTTTGTCTCATCTTGTCTCATCTCTCTTTTTAGTTTGTCTCTATTTGCCTCTTTTCTTCTCTCCTCTCCACTGGTTTAGTTTTCTTTTTCTTTGTTTCTTTTTTATCGATTTGTCTCATCTCTTTTCATTTGGTCTATTCTTTTCTCTTCTGTTTTATTATCTTAATTTTGTCTCTGTTTGCTTCATTTTGTCTCTTCTCGTTTAGTCTCATCTCACTCATCTCTTATCATTTTGTCTCATCTTGTCTTTCCCCCTATCTTTTTGTAATTTTGTCTATTTCTGCCTTGTCTCTTTTTCTTATCTCTTTCCTTCTCTTCTCATTTCATCTAGTCTCATCTCTCTTTACATTTTGCTTCGTCTCGTCTATTCTCCTCTCTTTTAATCTTGTCTCTATTTGCCTCATCTCTTCTCATCTCAATTAGCTCCTTTTTGTCTCTTCTCATCTCATTTAGTATTCTTCATGTCTTATCTCTTTTAGTCTCATTTCGTTTTTTTCTGTTGTCATTCT
Organism: Xyrauchen texanus; assembly: GCF_025860055.1. NCBI lineage: Eukaryota > Metazoa > Chordata > Actinopteri > Cypriniformes > Catostomidae > Xyrauchen > Xyrauchen texanus. Next base: position 24,004,869 of record NC_068324.1, read on the forward strand.
TTCTTTTCTCATTTCATCTCATCCCTATTTTCATTTTGACTCTGCTTCTTCTTTTTTTTCCTCCCCTTTTTCTCCCCAATTTGGAATGTTTAATTCCCAATGCACTCTCTAAGTCCTCGTGGTGGTGTAGTGGCTCAAGTGGCTTGTTGAGCGCGTTACCGCAGAGACATAGCACGTGTGGAGGCTTCACGCTATTCTCCTCTGCATCCACACACAACACACCACACCACCACAGAGAGCGAGAACAACATTATAGTGACCACGAGGAGGTTACCCCATGTGACTCTACCCTCCCTAGACACCGGCCCAATTTGGTTGCTTAGGAGACCTGGCTGGAGTCACTCAGCACACCCTGGATTCAAACTTGTGACTGCAGGGGTGATAGTCAGCGTCTTTACTTGCTGAGATACCCAGGCCCCATTTTGACTCTTCTTGTTTTGATTCTCTTCTGGTCTTGTCTGTTTTATCATCTTTTTTATTTTATCTCATTTTTTCCCGTCTTGTGGGGACCATTCTCGTCTTCTCTTCTTTATTTGTGTCATCTTGTTTTGTTTTGTGTTGTCTCATCTCATTGTGTCCCCTCTTGTCTCATCTCATTTTGCCTCTTCTTGTCTCGTTTGATCTTGTTTTTTCTCTTCTCTTCTTTTCACGTCATCATACATTGACTCTTTGCATCTATTCTCTTCATCTTTTCTTGTCTCTTCTCTTTGTAAATTCAGACAAACACTGATAACTGAGTCCAGTGGACAATATGCCATGCATTTTATTTATATTTATCTATTTTCTTGATTAGGAGTCAATATTGATGCAGTTTTGTGGCAACAAACTGGAAAAGAAAGATTTCTTTGGGAAGTCAGACCCTTTCTTGGTCTTTTACCGTAGCAATGAAGATGGAACGTAAGTTTACCATGTTTCTCCCCATTTTCCTTTTTTAGTAGTTTGCATGTCAGTGTAATCCTTGAACAGAGGGGAAAGTAAACAGATTTGGCTCGCTGTATATAATAGAGAGCTCAAATGCTCTAAATAGCACTCCATCCCCTCTAACATTGTGACTGGTTAGATTAAATGAATATGCTCCTCCTGAACATTGTTGTAGAAACTCCACTAGGTCAAGTCAAGTCATTTTTATTTGTATAGTGCCTTTCACAACACACATTGTTTCAAAGCAGCTTTACAGGAAACCATGCTTTAACAGAAAATGAAACTGTAATATCTATAATGTCTATGAGTGATCATTGAGTAGTATGATTAAATACGATTATGAATTGTGTTTAAAAATAAGTAATTCAGTAATAATTGTATTTATAACCCCAGTGAGTAAGCCGAAGGCGACTGCGTCATGGAACACAAAACTCCATAAAATCTTATAAAATAAGATTAATGGACAAAAATCGACTTGGGAGAACCAGACTCACTGTGGGGGCCAGTTCCCCTCTGATTAACATCATGAATATAATGCCAATATTAGTTTGTGAAGTGCAGGTCATGGTTTAAAATGATTAAACTAAGTAAGTGTTAAGGGTCAGTGATTAAACACTGATTTTGTTTGAACTGTAAGATTAATGACTAATGTCTTTGAAGTTAATCCTGGATTAATGGCAGAAGTTCACATAGATGCAATTGTCCTTTGTTAGTTGGCTGATGAATGGCAATTAATTGAGTCTATTCCTTTCAAGAGTGTAGTCCATCATTAGACCAAGGTGATTCAGGCAGAGATCAGTGAGGTGCATCGCAGTTCAACCGACTGGTCATTTCGGTGAGGTCTATCCTAAATCCAAGGTTCAGGCCTGTGGCATATGAAGTATCCCAAGTTAGATGTTTGGCTGGCACCGGCTGCATTTAGTCATCATCACTGAGAGACACGTAGCAGTGGAGTCCAACATGATGCAGAAATGGAGTTGGATCCTGCTGGTTCTGGTGACCTCAGGAAAGGAGTCCCGAGGTTGTGACAGGGAAACAAATAGAAATTACTTTACTTTTGTTTGGTTTGACAATTCCTCATTTACAAAGACAAAGTGGGAGCGGTCTGCTAAATAGGACCTAAACCATGCTAATGCATCTCCACAAATGCCAACATATTTCTCTAGCCTATTCAAGAGAATGTTGTGATCTATCATGTTGAATGCAGCACTAAGATCTAAAAGCACTAGAAGTGAAATGCAGCTGTGATCAGATGATAAGAGCAAGTCATTTGTAACTCTGATAAGTGCACTCTCTGTAATATGATAGGGCTTAAATACTGATAGAAATTGTTAATATATACTATTTCTCTGTAGAAATTAACATATTTGGGAGAATACTACCTTTACTAGTATTTTTAACATAAATGGGAGATTTGAAATCTGTCAAAAATTAGCCAGTTCTCCAGAATCGAGTTGTGGCTTCTTAATAAGCGATTTGATAACTGCCATTTTAATGTTTCTTGGGACATGTCCTAAGGATAGCGAGGAGTTAATAACATTAAGAAGAGGTTATGAAATTACAGGGAATACCTCTTTTAAGAGCTTGGTTGGTATTGGATCTTACATACATGTTGTGGCTTTCGAAAAGTTTTGTTAGCTCTTCATGACCTATGACATCGAAGGATTGAAGTTGCATGTGAGGAAAATTATGAGACACTGTTTTCTGATGTACTGTGACAGATGATTGCATAATTCCAATTTTATTTCTGATTATTTAAATTTTATTAAATTCATGAAGTCATTACTTTTGTGCTGCGATGGAATATCTGGTTCTGTTGAGGCTTTATTCCTAACCAATTTAGCCACAGTACTGAATAAACACCTAGGATTGTTGTGGTTATTTTCTATGAGTCTGCTCAAATATGATGACCTGGCAGCTTGTAGTGCCGGTCTGTAGCTACAGACACTATCCTTCCATGCACCACGAAATACCTCTAATTTTGTGTTCTTCCACTTGCGCTACATTTTCCAAGTGTGTGATCATTGTTATATAAGTTTTATATAATTTTCTTTAATCGAAGGGGGGTGACATTATCGAGAATGCTAGAGAAGACTGGATTTATATTTTCTTTTTCTGTCATTGCTCTGTTGCAGAATTTCTATGTTATCAACATCAACTCCATATGACAGAAATAAATCTAGCATATGATTATGGCGATGGGATGGTCCTGTTACATTTTGTCTGACTCCAAGAGAGTTGATAAATGTTAATCCCAATGTGTCATTTTCATTATCTTAGTGAATGTTGAAGTCACCAACAATTAAAGCTCTATCTACAGTAACTACAATATCTGATAATACATTTTCAAATTCACCAAGGAAATCAGAAAACGGCCCGGGTGATCTATATACTGTAACAAGGATAAAAGACAACAGAGATTTTTTATTTATATCTGACAGTGTCACATTAAGCATTATTAGTTCAAAAGACTTAAATTGATATCTTGTCCTCAGAGTAAAACCAAAAACATCACTTTAAACTGTAGCAACACCTCCTCCTCGACCCTTCAGATGATAAACTGGGGGAGTAAAATCATTTAAATTAATATATTCATCCAGTTTAATCAAGGTTTCAGTAAAACAGAGCACATCCAAATTATGATCTGTAATAATTTCATTTAAAATTAGTGCTGTGGTAGAAAGCGATCTAATGTTTAGTAGCCTTACCTACATATGATATGTATCTTAAATATTTTGTTTTGTTCAATTTGACCTTAATTTTTCTAAATGATTTAGTGAGAGTTTTGTGTTTGGTAGTTCTTGGAACAGACACAGTCTATATGTGATATCTAGGTGATACAGTCTCTGTGTTGTAGTTTATGTGACCTGTGTGATGTCTCAAGGCAGTAAGCAAATGTTCTGATTAACCAGTTTGTCTGCTTCCTGACCTGGGCCCCAGTTAGTCAAATACTATCATTATTAAGACTATGAGCCAAATTACTAGAGAGGAGAGTGGCACCTTCCCTGGAGGGATGGGATCCATCTCTATTTAGCAGGTCATGTCTACCCCAAAAACTCTTCCAATTGTCTATAAATCCTATTCTATTCTACAGACACCACTCAGACATCCAGCCATTCAGTGACACTAATCTACTATAAACCTCATCACCATGATGAGCAGGGAGGGGGCCAGAGAATATTACAGTATCTGATGTAACTTTGCCATACTGCTCCATAATAGTAACAAGTACTTGTCTCTTCGGCTCAACTCACTGATTCCAAGTCTTTTAAGCAAATCAGGGCGGCTGTGGCTCAGTTGGTAGAGTGGGTTGGCCACTAATCACAGGGCAAGACACTGAGCCCCAAGTTCCCCAAGTTGCTCTCAATGGCAGGCTAGCACCTTACATAGCCGCTCGTGTGTGTGTGTGTGTATTTATCACTTTGTGGGGACCAAATGTCCCTATAAGGATAGTAAAACCTGAAATGTTTGACCTTCTGGGGACATTTTGTCAGTCCCCATGAGGAAAATAGTTTATAAATCATACTAAATTATGTTTTTTGAAAATCTAAAAATGCAGAAAGTTTTCTGTGATGGTTAGGTTTAGGGGTAGGGTTAGGGTCATGGGATAGAATATATAGTTTGTACAGTATAAAAACCATTATGTCTATGGAAAGTCCCCATAAAACATGGAAACACAACATGTGTGTGTGTGTGTGTGTGTGTGTGTGTGTGTGTGTGTGTGTGTGTGTGTGTGTGTGTGTGTGTGTGTGTGTGTGTGAGCGTGTATTTATCACTTTGTGGGGACCAAATGTCCCCATAAGGATAGTAAAACCCGAAATTTTTGACCTTGTGGGGACATTTTGTCGGTCCCCATGAGGAAAACAGCTTGTAAATCATACTAAATTATGTTTTTTGAAAATGTAAAAATGCAGAATGTTTTCTGTGAGGGTTAGGTTTAGGGGTAGGGTTAGGTTTAGGGGATAGAATATAAAGTTTGTACAGTATAAAAACCATTATGTCTATGGAAAGTCCCCATAAAACATGGAAACACAACATGTGTGTGTGTGTGTGTGTGTGTGTGTGTGTGTGTGTGTGTGTGTGATGCAGTGTAAAGCGCTTTGAATATCGTTAAGGCTTAAAAAGGCGCTATATAAGTGCAGACCATTTACCCTCTACCCCTGGCTCACTCGGTGCACCTCAAAGAGGGTGCTGGATGCCTTGAAGTATGATGAGTATTGCGTCCTATCATAGAATACTTCAAAATTGTGGCATTCCTGATGTGTCTCCAAGGTGGTTTTACCAAGTTGCCTGCTATCTTTGCCTTTGGGAGAGCAGGGACACCAAGGTGTACTACAACAGGCAGGACTGGCCACAGCGGACTGAGTTCTCTGTGGGGAGGAACAACGTTAAGTGGGAGACACTGGTGGACCCCCGGAAGGTGCTGATGCCAACACTGCACATCGAATTGGGCCATATGAAACAATTTTTCAGAGCTCTAGATAAGGAGTCGGCAGCCTTCAAGTACCTTCAAGACTTCTTCCCTAAGCTGTCTGAGGCAAAGGTCAAAGCCGGTGTCTTCGTCAGACCACAGATACAGAAGATCCTGGAGTGCAATGAATTCCCCAAGAAGATCGCTAGTAAATAGAAAGTGGCTTGGAACAGCTTTGTCACAGTGGTTCGAGGCTTCCTGGGCAATCACAAGGCCGAAAACTATGTGGAGCTGGTTGAGACTCTGGTGAAGAACTACAGCACAATGGGCTGTAGGATGTCCCTCAGAGTGCATATCCTTGATGCTCATCTTGATAAATTCAAGGAGAACATGGGAGTGTACTCGGAGGAGCAAGGCGAGCGCCTCCACCATGATATACTGGACATTGAACACCGCTACCAAGGACAGTATAACTAGAACATGATGGGAGACTACATTTGGGGGCTGATTCGTGAAAGAGATTTACAGTATAATCGTCAATCTTGAAAAACTACTCACTTCTAAATCTTTTTTCGATATCTTCTATTCTATAATACTTACTTTTCGATATCTTCAGATTCAGATGTTGTTGTTTTTTGTGACTTATGTGAACAAATAGGATATAGGTATTTCTCATTGGAAATAGGTACATTTCATAATATCACTGTCCTGGTCACAAAAGCAAAATTTGTGGGGAATAATAGCCATTTTCTATACTTTTGAGGCATAAGCAACTAGGAAATAACACTTACAACCCAGGAACAAATATTGTGTTTCATAGTGTATTCCATGTAACACAGAGGAGAAAAACGGCTGTGCACTGAAAAATGCACACAGTTTAATCGCAATAAATTAGAAAGTAGATGCCCGTGGAAAATCCACACAGTTGAATCACGATAAGAGAATAATGCGGGGGAAAAAATGGCAGATGTAAAGGAGTGATGATAAAAAAGCCAGCAGGCTACAAACACAGACTCGAGCTAGGCGCCAGCAGCAACAGTAAAATACACACAGATGAACCAGTAGACTAGGCACAAAATATGCACACTGGAACAAAAGATGTGCAATCTAATTTCTGTATATTAGGACTTTATATTAGTACTACAAAATGATGTGGTCATGCTTTACATCAGATCTGATACTTCCTCGTTGTAATTAGCTATTTTTCAAAGACTAGTGAGCTGCTGCTTATGTACGGTAGCGTTCTATGGCATCATTGTGTGCTTCAGACATAATGGGTGTTTTAAAATGTAGGCTGCATAAGGTGCATAAATGTGCTTTCTTCTACACTGAAAAAAAGTGGAAAACTGCTATTGTTAACTCAAAGATCTATTTCTACTTTGTTTCATTGGTGTAACCTAATTTGCCAGGTACATTTTGTCAAAATATATCTTTTTTAATTGAATAAAACCATTTAATTTAGGTGTTACCACATGTTGCACATTTTTAGGTTACCTCATAAAACATGTTTTAGAATACAGTGTAAGATACTATCTTTTGTCCAAATTCTAAGGCAACATTGTGTGACCGGTCCTGCTCAACTCTCTCTGAGCAGGATTCGAACCAGCGTCTCCGGCATGGGAGGCAGGCATACTAATGAGAAGGTTAAAGTCTACAGCCCTTGGCGTCAGTCACTAGTGTGCCTCTTGAGGCCAGGCGAGTGAGGTTTACGTATACCGCATAGCTATCGCATCTTCTCGGAGAAGGTTATACCAGATGGTGGATGAAGCGAGAGAAATGCAGAAAATAAATATAATTCAGTAAATCCCAAAAGAATATACAAATATCTAAAGAAAATTTACTATATTAACCAATAATTGTGTGTACTATTTTTTATGCATTATAGAGTGCTGCAGAATTAGCTTAGCAACATGCTAACGTCAAATGATATTCTGAAACAAGAGAGAGTTTCTGCTGATTTGAAATATTTTCATTTCACATATTCTTGTCCAGCCGTTTTGGAGATTTTCAAGTAGATAGGAGCTGCACATGTATGCCACCCATTTAGATAGAAAAATAGCTGCCCACCCTGCCCGAAAGCATTCCAAAGATGGCCGCCATGTGACCTGATTTGCTAAAAAGACTTGGGGAATCAGTTGTGAGTTGAGTCTCCTGTGCACTTCACATGAGTACATTTGGCATGTGGAGTTAGTTGCTCCCTATGTAGAGTTTTTCATATCAGATTCTATTTCAGAAAGCTAGTCAGCAGCTCACTAGATTTTGGAACAATGCCATTGTCTTTGAATCTTGTCTTGGTCTTTTATGATGCTCTTTGACTCCTAGTAAGTGATTCTTGCACTATTTGACTTCCTCTACATGGCCCCTTCTCAATAACTCTCTCTCACCTCTATTCTGTTTTCTCATCTTTGATATTTTCTGTTGGGTCCTGTTCATCAGATTCACCATCTGTCATAAGACTGAGGTGGTAAAGAACACACTGGATCCGGTGTGGCAAGCATTCAAGATCCCGGTCAGAGCGCTGTGTAATGGGGATTATGACAGGTGGGTCAAAAACAAGACCTCCAAGCTTCAAAGTGACTGAAAATGATGTTGAATTGGTATGTCCTGCCCCAGCTTCCTGTTTCAACAGGAAATATATTAACACAGGAAAGAAAACAGCATTTGTCAAGTTTTCTCATGTTATCTTTAACACTTAAAGACATTCTTTAAACAATGTTGAAAACCTTGACAAAGCTCCTGTTTCATAGAATGACCAGTTGAACACCACATGCTTTAATATATTCAATTGTCTTTTTACAGAGCAATAAAAATTGAGGTGTATGACTGGGACAGAGATGGAGGGTAAGAAAGATGGTCATGTTCTTCACATACTGCTTATAAGACACATGAAGATACTGTAAAAGACTGTATATGTATGTTTTTAGTCATGACTACATTGGGGAGTTCAGAACGAGCTATAGGGAGCTGTCTAAAGGGCACTCGCAGTTCACTGTGTGGGAGGTGAGCCACTTGCATTTTTCCTCATCTATTTTTCACACACACATACTCAAACACATAAATGATTGCCTTAAATATCACAGATTTCCTGCAGACAACTTCACGAATGTGTAGTTAATGTCGCAAGAAATGAGGTGATTTAGTGAAGATGGAGAGACAGAGGATCAGTGGTCAGTGGAACTTTTGCATATGTTTTTATTCACACATTTTATCCCGAAGTCCGGTTTGAAGACTTCTGTAAAATGTTTCTGGCTGCACAGTGAAATTTCATCTTCATTTTTCATCTTCTTTTTGAGCTCCACCTCACTGTTTAACTCTGACCCATAAGAGCTCTTATCAAGAGACCAATTCCTCCAGCTGCTGCACAAGAACATCTCCACCAATAGTGTCTGATAATCTAGTCCTTCAGCACAAGCCATATCCACCAGCTCTCTCCAGAAACTCTTTACTACTGTTCAACACCACACAATCTCATATTCACCTGTGTCACAGGGTAAAAGTGTGCTTTAACTATTGCAGTGGTTAGTATTGGTGTAATGTTTATATTAAAATATAGTTGAGTTGGAACCATAGCATAGCAGTTAGCATAGTTAGCATACTTCATGTAAATCATGCAGTGGAGTTCATTTGGATGACATAAGTTAAACATTCTCCATGATGCATTGTGAATGACGTAATCAAATGTGAAACAACGGTATAATGCAGAGATCTTCCATACTGAGATAACAACCTCCACGGTTTTTAACATTGGAGAAAGTGTCAACTAGAACAGTCAACTAGCGTGTTTTGACAGTAAGTCATTTTACGGATACCATACAAATGAGTGGGGAGACCCATAAACTGACACCTACCTGTCGCAAATTTGTCAGTGTCTTCTCTTATAAAACAGCAATTTTATCATAGTAAACTCTGTGTGTACCACCAGTGTACCACCCATACACCCATAGAATGTCTATGGGACCACCATGTTATGCATTGCTTGGCTAACCTTGTAGGCTCCCCTTGGTAGAAGGGCTCTGATATGTACAACTATTGATTCATAGTCAATGATTATTAGACTCACAACAATATATTTTAAAAATGTTCAGATATACATATACATATAGTATTTAAGCAGTCTTAGAGTATAGGGATACTGCCTGAATTTCCCATTTCCATAGTAACATCGACTTTTCTGATTGGTGGATTTCAGTTCAGGATTACGGGTTGTGTAGTTTTTAACCAGAAATTTGGAAATTTATACAAGGTTTTTAAGAAAATGATGTTGAAATCAAATTGACTTCTAAAGAAGCAAATATATATGCTTAAAAATCTCTGAACTCATGGTAGGTCTTTGTAGGAAGATTTAAACTAGGGCTGTGAATAGATTAAAACTGGTAATCTACGAATTACATCAAATGCTGATTTATTCATTTGAATAATGAAAATATTGAATTCAGAGACATTGCATTGTTGTGGCAGACAATAAAAATGTATTAGACAATATAAAGTGGGTTTAGAAGCCAATATATTGTTTGATTTATTTCCATATCATTCAAAATAAGCCTAGTTGAACTGTTCTCATAGGGTGCGTTCTGGTATTCCGTCAGTACACATACCTCATGTAGACACTTTTGGAGCGTCTCACTGTGGTTGCATTGTGTTTCATTGGTTTTCAGCATCATTAGCCATAAACAGTGCATTTTTAGGACACTGTGTCAAGATAAATGCAGTTTGAAACATTAAGAAACACATGTAAAGACCTCAGCACTCTTCTTCATCTAGTCGTCTTCGAACAGCTGTCAGTTTGTTACCTGTACAACTAAACCTGCCACCTGGTGATGTGTATTTCTTTTTATAATTATTTACACTGAATTAATGTATTCAATTGACAGCCTTACTTTAAATAATATCACTTGAAATCAGTTTCTCTATGGAGAAAATGAATGTGATTTTCCTTCCAGAACCCAACTGTTATGCTTTATTCACCACTTTCCATTTTTGAGTGTTGTCATTTATGTTTCAGCAACTGTGTCTGACACTACTGATTTAATGCAGGTGCTGAACCCCAAGAAAAAGAGAAAGAAGAAGAAATATCTGAACTCAGGAACTGTGAGTGCATTCTTCAACAGATATCATTGCTCAATTCAGAAAACAAGTTCAAACAGCAGTACACACAGTATATGTTATAACAAACAAACATCCTCATTGATAATACTTCTTATTGAAGGTCCTACATTATATCTTCATAAGCAATGCACAATGCGTCCATAAGCTGTGCATATAAATATTCATAAGCACTGATGTGGCTCATCGCTAGTCTGTACCAGTGCCGCATCATCACCCCGGGCATGAATATTGATATGACATTTATGATTTAAGTATGCATTGCTTATTGAAAGTGTGATGATGCCCTTTAGGACTGTAAATAGGAAGTGTTACCAAACCTTTATGTCAACAGGTCACTCTGCTTTCCTGCTTCATTGATGTGGAGGTCACATTCCTGGACTACATCAAAGGAGGGTGAGCATTTATACATTTGTTTGCGGTTGTGGGGGGTGTTCGCTGTTATTTTCAGCATATCGCGGCAATAACAGTCCGTTCTGCATAACGCGGCGTCTCATTTGAGCTTTTCGCGGCCATTCGGCACATTCCGGCTCAGTTCGCCAGCTGACCAGTCCGTCACTGATCAGCCCCAAAGTGCGTCGGCCCACCAGGAAAATGCCCGGTGTGCCAGATTACCAGTCCAGCCCCGCATGTTTAGTATATTGAGTGTCATCTAGTTATCATCTCTGAAATAAAATTTTGCAGTTAATTTTCATTTTTACCAAAATTTGTGTAAAATGTCTAACATTTTGGCAGTCTAAAAAACATTTTGACGTTTAAAATATTTGCAACAGTATTGAGTGAAATAAGTTGTCATTTAAACAAGTAATTTTTCTTATCTTATATGCTATCATTAAACTGTTTTTTTATATATCTTAAGTTCTTTGGTCATCCATCACATCAGCATTTGCCATTAAAACCAGTCAACCACTAAAGGAGATGTTACAAATTGTGTTTATTTATAATAATTTTAGCAAATGTAGTAGGTCATCCAAGTATTCTATGTATACATAAAATTATCATACTCTGCAAAGTTCATTGAGCATACTGCAAAATAATAATAATAATAATACGAATAGTATGGGAGTGTACTATTCTGAACATACTCCAGCTCATCTACTGTGATAGGAAGCACATTGCTGTGCCTTACCAGTCATTAATAATTCCCCCTTCCTTCCTCTCTCCTCCACACATGCACACTCACACACAGAGATGGGGACACTCTGCATTATGATGCAATAATAAACTGAGATATAAATAGCCCACTCTATTCTGAGAGACACAGAGACCCCAGGCAATTGACCTGGCCTCCAATCACTGCAAATATCAGGAAATAATTGTTAGAATCCACAAAACGACGACAGCAGAACATTCTTACAGACAGACAGTTAATGATACTCTCTAAATGTGTGTTCTGCTGAATAGGAAAACCAGGTCACTGCAGTGAGAATATTAGCTTCAGGAAAAGATGCTTTTAGGATGAATTTCCTTCATTTCGGCCCACAGATTAAATTGAGCTGAGACACAGTTTCACAGAGTCAGCTCACTGCAGCTCGCTGGGGCTTCATTGTGCTTTCATGAGCATTGTATAGTTTATGTTCAGAAGCTGACTCACTTATGTGCTCATTTTACTGTTTTTGCTCTTTCAGCACACAAATTAACTTCACAGTGGCGATCGATTTCACAGCATCAAATGGTGAGTTTGCCTTACTGAAAGTTTACTCTACATATAATGCGGTTCAAGCAGTTGCGTGTGATTATAATGTGCTGTTTTATCTACATGTATGTATATTTTTCAGTCTCTCTCCTTTTATATATTAATAGGAATCCATTTTTAATTTAAAAATGGATTCCTATTTTTATACAAAAAATAAAAGGGCACTTTCAGGATATATTTTTTCATTATAAAGGTTTGCAGTAAATATCAGCATCCATCGATACCGATCCGATACTAGCGCTCTTGTTTATTTTCTCTTTTTCTTTCTTTCTTTCTTAATCAGGTTAGAATAGCTATACCTCACTGTATGGAATTGATTGGGAGTAATAATTTATATACAGTATATATATATGTCACGATTCCCTTGTTATCTGCCCTGGGTTTCACTTGTCATTGTTAAATGTACTACGCTTCCCAGAATCCACCTGCCATCACCACTGCCATTTTGTTCATTGTTCTCACCCGTGTCTAATTCAGTCATCACTCCCTGGTTATTTAAGCCCTGCTTTTTGTTCACTCCTTGTCGTTCGTTGAATGTTGTCAAGCCTGATCTGTGTTTCCCTGCCTGAGTTCTTAGTTTATGTTTGTTTCCCCATCGAGGGTTTTTCCTTTGTGTTTGTTTTGTATTTTGTTAATAATAAAGAAGCCTGCATTTAGATCCTCTCTCCTCGCTGCCTCATTCCTAACAATATATATATATAAAGATACACAAACTTTCAACTGCACTACAAAATTAGATTTACAAAATTACTAAATAGATAAAGCAAAAAATAAATAAAGATTCATAACAAATATGTGTAGCCTATAAACACAAATTTTATTTTTAAAATACTTATTGGATAATGCAGAAGCAAAATTAACAGTAATTCTAATGAAAGTTTTCAGTAATAATGAAGCCAGTTCTCTTTACACATGTTTTCAACTTGTATCTAGACTTAAGTTGATTCGTAACTTTATTTTTGTTCAATTAAGTTGTAATTGGGTATTGGTCAACCTTTTAATCACACAGTTATTACTTAAACATTATTTTAATTTCATAATAATAACAATAACAATAATACATTTGATATTTTCTCTTATACAATAGTTATGTATTTCAGTTGTAATTTCATAAATGTAATACCCTGGGGCTTTTATTTTGAAAGAACATTCCAGGAACACGTTAACCATACAGTGTCTGTGTGTGGGCTAGTTCACTGTAGTTTAATATACTTTTCATTCAAGAGCTGGTGAATTGCTTCTCCGGGTCCGCTCTCAAAGTATATTATACAAAGTATATTGTGTGCCGCTGTGTGAGCTGAAAACAGTATCATATCATCAGCCTGTCCATGCTATGTGTGTGTGTGTGTGTGTGACACAACAGAGCATCGCTCATTTACAGAAGCACACTGCGCATGCAGAGTATCCACTGTATTTATTTATTATTCACAGCCTTTTGAGATTCACAAAGCTATCGTATAACCTCAAGAGACTTAAAATAATATGCACGAGACATATTGACAACTTTAATGGTGCTTTTATGCCATTTTTTGAGCTTGACTGTAACAACCATGACTAACATGCTATATCTGTATTGGATCGGGCTCATCAGTCCGATACTCAATCTGATTAAAAATGTCAGTATTGGAATGGTGCATCCCTAGTTTTAGGGTTAAGTGTTACATGATTGAAGATGTCTTTGCCAAGCCAGCCCAACACAAAACACGCTTTGAAAGGCACAATGAAAATGTCAAGGGTCAACTTCATCCCCATAACAATCAACCCCATATCAAACCGGTAACATTTAGTATGCTTTGTGGTTTAATGTTATTGGGTTGAAGGTGACCTATGACATTTTTGTGCCTTTTCAAAACATGTTTTGTCCCTATAACATTTGGTATGGTTTGCAGTTGAATGTTCCAGGGTTGAAGATGGCCTATGGCTTTTTTTATGCCATTTCAAAACATGTTTTGTGCCAAAGCCAGCCCAGTAACATTTAGTATGTTTTGTGGTTGAATGTTACAGGGTTGAAAATGACCCATGACATTTTTTATGCCCTTTCAAAATGTAGTTTGTGCCAACCCAATTGTTCATTGTTTTGGAGTTGAATGTTACAGGGATGAATTCAAAGAACTGAACTGATTTGATTTATTTCTGGCAGGTAACCCATCCCAGCCCACCTCTCTGCACTACATGAGCCCGTATCATCTGAACGCGTATGCGCTGGCCCTCAGAGCTGTGGGCGAAATTATTCAGGACTATGACAGTGATAAACTCTTCCCTGCACTGGGCTTCGGCGCAAAACTGCCGCCTGATGGCCGTGTGTCTCATGAATTTCCCCTGGTGAGGAACTTCTTTTGATTATGTCATGAAAAGACTGCATTTATTAAGTAATTGTTCGCAGATTATATTCATGCATTTTGATATCAAACATCACATTATTTTTTGAGGATTCAGAGTCCACTTATGTATTGCACCGATTATGCTTCATAAGCCGACAACAAACAACCTGTACCATCATGTAAACACCTTAAACGGTGTTCTTTTACCAGTAAATGGTCGACACTCCTAGATTTTTGCTGACCTTTATCAGTGTTCTGTCAGATTATTCAATGGATGCATGTCTTTTGCATTACTGTTTTCATCTTGACATCCAAACGGAGAAGCAGAAAACCCCAATAATTTCAATATATTATGCCGTTATCTTGCATTGTTAGATGGTTATAATAAGCAGATACTTGATAGTTATCAGCCTTTTGTTGTACATGTTATCTCACCCAGTCTGTTCCTGAGGACCTCACAGCGATGCACATTTTCAGTGTCTCACTACTCTGACAAACATAATTCAGGTCATGGTGTCTCTGCTAATGAGCTGATGAGTTAAATCAGGTTATGGAATACAGACATCCAAACTGTGCAATGCTGGGGGGCCCTAAGGAGCAGAAATGAGAAACACAGGGCTGCGCTGCCCTACAAAGGCAAAACACAGTAACTAATCCAAGACTAAAGCAGAGAAAATTGGCTTCAAAGTTTTTTGATTGTCCTGCTAAATGTAGATTATAATATAGTAACATACTTATTTCCCTGAATCTGAGCATATTTGAACCAAATTCGTCTGTCCCGAGATCATAAGAGGCTTGATTTTCACAATTTTAGTTTAGTTAGTTAGTGTAGTTACTGCAAGTTTTGCTTTTGCAGAGCAGTTTAGTATGGGGCGGTTGTGGCTCAGGTGGTAGAGCGGATCGGCCACTAATCGCAAGGTTGGCGGTTCGATTCCCGGCCTGCATGACTCCACATGCCGAAGTATCCTTGAGCAAGACACTGAACCCCAAGTTGCTCCCAATGGCAGGCTAGCACCTTGCATGGTAGCTATGCCATCATTGGTGTGTGAGTGTAAATGATGGTGGGTGAATGAGTCACAGTGTAAAGCACTTTGAATACTGCTAAGGTTAAAAAGGAAATATATGAGTGCCGACCATTTAGATTTACCATTTATGGTGAGCACTATTGGTATGTTGGTAATAGGGTTCAACCGGCCCATGCCAAGCTCGAACCCAAAGCTGGACACATCTGGCAGAACTAACTGGATTGGCTTTACTGCTCCAGCTCTAGTTCCTTCAGCTTCACCTCTTTAGCTGTTTTCCAGTAGGACCCTTAGAGCCCACACTGAAAGACCTTAAACATATATTACAAAATAATAAAATAATTGTGATTTATACGTTGCTTGCAAAAACATTGTTTTGTCCATACACGTGGCTATTTTTGAATGACCGTCAATAGAGGAAGATGCTTTTTGGTGTCGGTGGCATAGTTACAACTTCTGCTAGCAGGGGTTAATGCTAATCCATGGGTCTGGATTTTCCTGCTTTTCCATTGAAAGCCTTTAAAAAATAGCCGTGTAACTGAGCACTCATGGGCAAAGGTGGCAGCATCCATGTCGCATACTTCCAGCGATGCTCTGTTGTGTCACATACACACACACACACACACACACACACACACACATAGCATGGCCGAGCAGATTCCATTCAAATGATTGGGAATGCTAACGCATAGCTTTCTCCAGGTATTTTAGAGTGCCTTTTTGCTAACCAGCTAAACTCTAATGCAATGTTTGTCAACATTTAGGGGTGTACTAGCATATATCTGTTAGCCTTAAAGCTATCAGGCATGAACCAAAAGCCACAAAATGCCCATAGTGAACTGCTGCACTGGTAACCCAGTCAGGAATTGAGCTCGGGAGGGGTGATAACTGATAAATATGTATGAAAAAATTAATAAAGGCGGTTGAAAGAGAATGGTAGACATTAGCAAATGGAGATTGCCCACAGCTGTCTCATGTTTAAAGACTGAATTTCTTTGCTTAAATTGTTTTTTTTTTCCCCCTAATCCACATCCACAAAGACTATATATCCCATAATCCCAAATACAGTGGGACAGATTCTTCTTATTGCCCTAAACAGATGTACTGTCTGCGACTGCAGCTGCCCTCACTGAGCTAAATACACACGCATACACACACCTCTGCAGGGCAGAATGCGGGAGACACCATATGCATTCAGCAGAGCATAAAAGCTTTACTGGAGTGAATAGCGTCCTTTAAACATGCGTCTTACAGACTGCACAAGCTTTCTGGAAAATGATCACATGCCCACATCACAAACTTTATACTGCTGTTTGTTGTTATTGTCAAACTTTTTTCTTGTCTCATTAATCATCTAGATTGCTCTCTGCAAACATAGCAGATGAGGATGTCTCAAAGTTGTGTTTTATTTAAAAGCATCCTGTTGGTTTAGCATTCTAATTGAAGTATTCAACCATTTACTGTATACTATGTTTATGTATTATTTACACTGTTAATATGTGAGTATATTTTTATGTGCAGAATGGAAACCCTGATAACCCATACTGCAGTGGTATAGATGGAGTTCTACAGGCCTATTATCAGAGCCTGAAGTCTGTGCGGTTGTATGGACCAACATACTTCTCACCTGTTATCAACCATGTTGCACGGTAAGAACACTTTTTCTTAGTCTAATTATGACTATTGTAATACATATCATGTTAGTAATAGATTACTTTTTTGATTATTGCTATTGGAAGCAGAATATTTGGGGTTTATATGGAATGATTTATATCATATTAATTTATATTGTATTAATATTTGTAGCAAAAATATGTGCACATTTATCCTAGTGGCATGTTCTAAACCATATGAACCTTTAATTTGAGTACCAGTCAGATTCTCAATTCGCATACTAAATACAAAAACTTGTGCTTTTCATGAACATTCTGAGCTGCACTGACAGTCATTTAATAAAACCTCCTGCACTGATGATGGGAAAGAATATATTTTGGCATAAAGGCCATATTGCTCTGGCGAGGATAAAGGACATGCTTTTTACAAAAAGTTAGTAGTTCCCTAGCAAACGATATAAGTTTTATGAAAATCTGTACTGCACTGGCGACAGTAAAGGACACATTTTTTATGAAAAGTTTATAATGCTCCAGCAATAGTAAAGGAAATACTTTTTATGAAAAATAAATATTACACTAGCGATGGAAAAGGGCATACTTTTTTACTAGGGATGCACTGATACCACTTTTTTCTCTTCCGATCCGATATCTGTAATTTCAGTATTGATCGATCCCGATCCGATGCCAGTGTTGTTTTTTTTGCATAATCAGTTTAGAATATCTTTACATTATTGTGTGGAACTCATTGGGAGAACTCATTAATATGTAAAGAAACACAAATCTCTAACTACACATTATTTCAATATAAACGTATCGCTTATTAAGAAACACTTTATTATTAACTAGTATAGTGGATAATGGAGTAGCAAAATGAACAGTAATTCCAGTATAAGTCATCAGTAGAAAAGATTTTTTTTTTTTGCAATTTCTTTTTTGGATTTTAAAGGATTCAGATCAAATAATATTTTGTTCAGTGTAGTTGTAAGATATCAGTTCACTTTTTTTGGAACCCATTCAACATAAATATTACTATAATTTGTAAACAAATAATAATAATAAATTATTACTATTATTATTGACTTTTAGAATTTTAAATACAATAGTAATATCTCTCAATCGTACACCAATAACTTTAAAACCCTCGGGCTTTTATTCTGAACATTCTTGACATTCTGAACTCTCCAGGAAGTCCTGTATTTGTCTGTAGGCATGTTCACAGTAGTTTAATTCATTTCTTATTCAAATTCTAGAAAAATACACAGCTGGTGCCGTTCTAAATGCATATTATAAGTGAACTGAACTTCTGATGTAGATCATCATGTTGTTCATGAGTAGCGCTCAAATATCGCGCACAGCGTGGACTCTAAAAATAGCCAAGTGTTTGTGTGTTTAAACAGAGTGTGCATTTTATATATTTTCTTATTAAACAGCCTTTTGTGATTCACAGAGCTTCCACACGGCTTTGAATAAAATGCACGAGTCATATGAACTACTTTAATGGTGTTTTTGTGGTTCTTTTATGTCATATTTGGAGCTGGACAGAAAAAAACACGACTAACACACAATATGGGCTTTGAATCGGGCTCATCGGACTGATACCCAATCTGTTTAAAAACATCAGTCTCGAGTCAATACCGCTCTAGGTATCGGATCGGTGCCATCCCTACTTTTTATGAAAAGTCTGCAAAATGCTGACATTAAACTACATTCTTTTACAAAAACTCTGTATTGCACTGGCA
This sequence comes from Xyrauchen texanus, assembly GCF_025860055.1. NCBI lineage: Eukaryota > Metazoa > Chordata > Actinopteri > Cypriniformes > Catostomidae > Xyrauchen > Xyrauchen texanus. The sequence goes on from NC_068324.1 coordinate 24,023,695, forward strand.
ATGGTAGCATACATACTTTTTAAGAAAAATGTACTTGCGATGGTAAAGGGCATAATTTTTAAAAACATTCTGTACTGCACTGACAGTAGTAAATTAAATACTTTTTACGTAAAGTCTGTAGTGTACTGGCAACGGTAAAGTACATACTTTTTATGAAAAGTCTGTAGTGCACTGGCAATGGTAAAGTAGCTGGACAGAAACAAACACGACTAACACACAATATGGGCTTTGAATCGGGCGTGTCCTGTCTATTTAAACCCGCTTGTTTTCCCGTTCCTTTGTCATTTGTTGAATGTTGATATGTTGTTCATGTTCGCTGCTCCTGCATCTTCTTTTTCGCTCGAGGTTCCCTTTTCGTTGTGGATGTTTTTGCCCCTCTATGTTCTCCCGTGTTTTAGTTTCCTTTTCCCATTGTGGACCCCTTTATTTTGTTCCTGAGTTTGTATGGTTATTATTTGTTTGTTAATAAAAGCCGCGATTGGATCCGCACCTCCCGTCTGCCTTCTCCTCTTTCCCACACAATTCGTAACAATAGTATAGGATGAATTGTATTTAAATTGGCATGGATATACAGTGTGAGCCCTATTTTTAGAGCGCTAGCATTAAGCACAGCACTATGCCATAAGACATAAGCACAAAGTTAATGGGCATGGCTGTGAAGTTTTGGCATTTTCATGCTAAGTCTAGGCTTAAGTGGGTTTGGCATAATCGTGCGTGCAAATCGCTAATGGGCTAGGTCAAATGCAGTTGAATTCAGAGGTTCTTTTCCGGTAATTGGAGCATATGCATCTTATTTTATAGTGATGGTTAATTCCATAAAGCAGCAGTGATATAAACAAAGACAGCACAATCACAAGACGTTGGTAGTGTAAATGGACTGTATGCAATGAATTAGAAGAATACATAGACACACTCCTTGTATATGCTTAGAAAATATTTTTCTCGTCAGAATTTGAAAGTAGGCTCTGTTAATTTAAGAGAATTTAAGTATCATTAATAATTAATCTAATTAATCATCTATTGACACAAATCATGGCTAGTATTAACAGTGATTGTATCGGCACACACTTCACATCTAACAGTCGATTTTGATTTTATTTATTAAAACACGAAAAAAATTATACTTCAAATTATACTTCAAACTAAATGAAAATATAATCAAAATAACTAAATGGTCCAAAAAATTGAATACCAATTCCAAACATTTTACTCTTTCCAAATTCTTCCACTGGCCCATTTTGCAGTGACTTAATAATCACTCTCAACAACAGGTGGAAAAATATCAATGTAAATTAGATCATAAATATAAACATAATAATCCAAATATGTTTTAATAAATTATGACCTATAGATAGTTTAACAAAAATCTGATAAATAACAGCTCCAATTATGATTGTCAGGGACATCATTTGATATTTCACTATATTTTCAGAGTTTGGACATGAACTTTATCACCTGCTGGTGGAATCTACTGGTTTTGAAACGTCTCAGCGCAATTACCTATTTTTTGGGAAAATGGCAAATTGCTCTTTGCATCACTTCATTTACATACAATACACCAACAGTTAGTTTATTAGTTTGTTTCTTATTTAGATATGCATCATTAGTAAAGGATGGATCAGAGTACTTCATCCTCCTGATCATCTCAGACGGAGTCATCTCTGACATGGCTCAAACTAAAGAATCCATCGTAAATGTAAGTACACAAAGACAACCTGTGATCTTCACAGCATTGAGATAAGGAATGGGTACAATTTCTTAGTTTATTCCTTCCCTCATTATTAATAAAAACTTTCCAATTTTGTTGAATTTGTGAACAACAAATCTAAAGTTTTATTGTTCTCAGCATTAGAAAATGAGACTATTGTTGTACTAAATAAAGCAGAAAAAGGTCTCTCGTAGATACTGTTACGATATGAATAATACATAATTAGAAAAAAAAACATGTCAACTGAGACACTGAAATGTGATTTAGAAGACTAGTTCCCCTTCTGTCACTCACTCGACATTGTGTCGATTGTAGTGACACAAGGGGTCTCTTCTGAGAGCCTTGCATACCTCTGAACTTGAACTTGAGAAAAGGCCAATGTCAAATTGGCAGACAGAATTTGCATGCCCGCCAGTATGTACGGGTATAAAGTGAGCGGGCGAGCGAATGCCAGACAGATTTTTTTCTTCGGAGCCGAATGGTTGTGTGATCAGCGGACTGTGTGACACATGACTGCTTCACCCACTTCTCCAAGAGAGCTTGCTGTTGGATCTGACGGCGCATTCCAGCGGCTTTCTCCACTCTGCATGCTGTGCAGACTCTGCCCCTGGGCGCTACGACAGCGCTTCTCTTATAAAAGAATTGACTTTTCTGAAAGAGTTTATTTTCCTCTAAAATAGTTTGATTCTGGTAAAAGAGCAACATACACAAGCGAGCGTTGAACGTCATTTTCAGGACACGTCTTTTTAAAGATGCCCTTCTGCCACTGTGTAGTTCCTGGGTGCGGTCGATTTCTCTCCACTTCTGATAAAGATGAGCCATAAAAGCTGTCTCGTGTGCCTGGGCTGTGAACACACGCAGACAGCGTTTTATGAATGGTTTATGTTCTCAGTGCGAGAACATAGCCATGGCAACATTGCGGTCGCGGCTTTCTTTTCTCACAAGAGAAAGCCACTATGAAGAAGGGTTTCTACAGCCTTACTTCATCGTACCCAAAAAAGGCGGTGGGTTGCGGCCAATCTTGGACTGGCGAGTTCTCAACCGGACTTTACACAGACTCCCGTTCAGAATGCTCACGCAGAGGTGCATTCTAACCTGCGTTCGGCATCAAGATTGGTTCGTGGCGGTCCTGAAGACCTGAAGGACATATACTTCCACGTCTCCATTCTACCTCGACATTGACCCTTCTTACGGTTTGCATTCGACGCCAGGCGTATCAGTACAAGGTCCTCCCCTTGGCACAGCGGTTCCTCTCAAACAGTTCCAGAGGCTCTTGGGGCATATGGCATCCTCGGCCGCGGTCGCGCCGCCCGGGTTGATGCATATGAGACCGCACCAGCACTGGCTTCAGACTCAAGATCTCTTACATCACGCCGCACCGTCATAGCGCAGGCCGTTCCACCGTCTGCTCGCCGTGGGCGTCCCCCTGCAAAAAAGCCAATGGCAGCTCCACCTCAACCTGGGCCAAGCTCTCAGCCCCAGCGTCGAGCACCCCACAGGTGGCGTATGCCCCCAGTCTCTAGGGCCCCTAAAACTCCTAAGCGTTCCTGAGGCGGTGCACCCAGGAAGCCAGACGTTTGCTCCGGAGCTGCTATCAAGACCACTCTGTCCACCGGTGGAGGGCTGGGAGGAGAATCCTCAGGTCTCCCTTTTTCTTCCTGCAGGACCTCCTCCTCTGTCTATAACCCGCCCCCTGCCGGGTGTGCGGACCAAGGTAAGTGGGAAAGAATCAAGCTCTCTCTGGTTCGGAGCATTTCTTTTCTCGGTTTGTAGTTAGACTCAGTCTCAATGTCAGCACACCTCACAACCGAGCGCACGTATTCAGTGCTTACGTGCCTGGCCCGGGGGGCTGCGCAAGGACGCATTTCCCCCAGTGAGCCTTCTTGCACTGGTGCTGTGCAAGGTCAGGGACGACGAGGAACAGGTCACCTTGGTGGCTCCTTATTTTCCCACCCGGACCTAGTTCCCGGATCTCACGCTCCTCGTGACAGCACCTCCCTGACAAATTCCCCTGAGGAAGGACCTCCTTTCTCATTGACGGGGCACCCTCTGGCATCCGCACCCAGATCTCTGGAATCTCCACTTCTGGCCCCTGGACAGGACGTGGAAGACTTAAGTGGTCTACCACCTGCAGTCGTAGACATAATCAACCAAGCCAGAGCTCCCTCTACCAGGCAACTTTACGCCCTCAAGTGGCGTCTGTTCGCAAATTGGTGTTCTTCCAGATCTGAAGACCCACAGAAATGTGCAGTTCGGTCAGTACTTCATTCCTGCAAGAGTGGTTAGATTGGAGGCTGTCCCCCTCCACCTTGTAGGTGTGAATCGCTGCTAATGCAGCCCACCACGACACAGTAGACGGCAAGCCCCTTGGTAAGCACGACTTGATTATCAGGTTCCTTAAGAGGCACCCGGAGGTTGAACCCTTCCCGGCCAATCCTGTTCCCCTCCTGGGATCTCTCAGTGGTCCTCTCAGGCCTTCAGAGACCCCCCTTCGAGCCGCTTGATTCAGTCAAGCTCAAAGCCCTCTCCTTGAAGACGGCCCTCCTGACTGCACTCGCTTCCATCAAGAGGGTTGAGCAGTCTCTGTCAGCGACACTTGCCTGGAGTTCGGACCGGCAGATGCTCACCTCATACTAAGACCACGACAGGGCTATGTGCCCAAGGTTCTTACGACCCCCCTTCAGGGTTTAGGTCATGAACCTGCAAGCAAAGCTGCCCTGGGAGGAGGCAGACCCAGCCTCTTCGTTGCTGTGTCTGGTACGTGCTTTGCGTACCCATGTGGACACAGGGCTCTAGATGCTCTGAGAAGCTCTTTGTCTGCTTTGGTGGACGGCGGAAAGGGAATGCCACGGCACCTCCTTAGCAGACATCTGCAGAGTGGCGGTCTGGGCAACACCCAACACCTTTGCTAGGTTCTACAACCTCAGGGTTGAGTCGGTCTCGTCCCATGTTTTGACAGGTCTGAGCCGGTAGAACTTGGTAATACGGAACAACAGACCCGGTGTTCCGCTTGCACCTTGCGCCCTTCACCAAGCTGACAAGTGCGCCTTCTTTCCCAGGTGTGCCAACAAGCTCTCGCTTCCTGGATGCGCAGAGGAATTCGGCGCCAGACCCACCACGAGTCGAATGCTCCGTGTTGGGCTTCCCGCTTCATGCAACTGCCTGTGACGTATTTCCACGGTACGGTCCCCCCACTGGCAGGACCTGCTGCCCCCCGGTTGCCGTGTCTGTAGCAACTCCTCCCTTGTCAGGCAGGATCTACCACTGCACCATGTCCACGGGTAGCTTGACAACCCCCGTGTGTATTAACCACAAGTTACCTCCCCCACAAGGTGCCTTCCCCGACGCATCTATAGCGTTAAGTGGCCCCAGGCGCTTTTAACTCTATGACGAGAAACATAGAACAGGAAAAGGCACGGCTGGCCGGCTGGCTCCCATGCAAGTCATGTTGCCTGTTTCCGTACGGGGAACCTAAGAGTGATATTTGACACGTTTTATTGGGGGCGTTGGGGAGGGTTACGTGCAGCCGACCCAGCTGCTTCTAGCACGCAACAGCATGCTTGCACCTGGCTCGGCAGCCACGTAACACGGGGTAGTGCATGGCATTTTTAAGTGGGACCCCTTGTGTCACTACAATCGACACAACGTCTTGTTCCTTCCATCGGGGAACGTCATGGTTACTGTTGTAACCTCCATTCCCTGATGGAAGGAAAGAAATGTTGTGTTCCCCTAGCCACATCACTATCCCTACCACTGTAAAGCACCGTAACCGTATTCTCGGTTCCTCAGTGAAAACCTGTCTGCCATTCACTCGTCCGCTCCCTTTATACCCGTATATCCGGGGCGGGGCATGCAAATTCTGTCTGCCAACTTGACATTGGAATTTTCTCAAGTTCAAGTTCAGAGGTACGCGAGGCTCTCAGAAGGGACCCCAATGTCTCGTTGCTTCCATCGGGGATTGGAGGTTACAACAGTAACCATGACGTTCCCCGATGGAAGGAACAAGACGTTGTGTCGATTGTAGTGACACAAGGGGTCCCACTTGAATGACAGCAGTCATTCATAATGTGGAGGACGTTGTTGTTTACACCCCAGCACATTACCTGAACCAATCAATGTGCTTCATATTTTATGTCACTTTCCATAAATATAAATATTATATGAATGGTTTCATTTATTCTATGAAATAAAATGTATTTAGGCAAAAACTAATTATATTAAAATAATTTTATATAATGTTGCAATTTTTTCAACCCTGTTAGCAAAATTTCTGAACACAATTTAAAACCCTGATTGGTGTTGAAAGAATACAAATACTAAATATAACATTTCTAAATACAAAAAGTTTCAAATAAATACAAATTAAAAATATATAATAATAAAAAAATTTGTCTGAATGAGTAACAGGGTTGACGATTTAGCCAAAATTAAGCCATCACTCAAGACTAGCTAATTTTGATCCAAATGTTCATATTTATTGATGAACCTTTATTTCCCATAAATTAGAGAACATTTTTTGATCATTTTAAAATTAAGAATTTCGTTACAGTGTTAAATTTGCATAACAAATTAGAAAATTGTCTTCCCGCCATGCTGTAGAAAGGATGCTAATGATGTCACTTCCATTTTAACATTTTTTATTTATTTTTTTGTAATTGGGGAAAATCATGTGATTACAGGTTTGTGTGCAAAATGACAGATACATGTAAATAATACATATTAACAGACATTTGACAAGTTCATAAATAGGTTTCATGCTAGGTTAACTATATGTTTGATAGTAGTTCGTCTATCTAATACTTTTATTATTTAATTCTACTCACACCAGTGGAGGGATTTGAGCTTTTACTGTTGTACAAAAAAGAAAATTGTACCTTATTTATATAAATAGCCTCATGAAAGTCACCATACATAACATGTCCATCATGAAACATGCACAAAACAGACTTGCGATCGCAGTATTACATCACACCATGTTCTTGGAATGCGTGTAAAACCTATGACAGATCAGAACGCAACATGTGATGTTATTTTGTACATGTTTCATGATAGAAATGCAATATATTACATGATGATTGTATTTGCGTGGGTTTAGTTTTAATGATGTCTCTCTCTGTTGAAGGCCTCAAGTCTTCCCATGTCAATTATAATCGTTGGAGTTGGGCCGGCCGAGTTTGACGGTAAGATGAGAGAGATGTTTGCTTTTTATGGGTGTTGAGGGATGTGATATGATATCAACAGAGACCCAGCAGACTGGATAATATCAAAAGAGAAACGTGCTTCACACATGTTCATATGAGACCAATCAAATTGCATGCGGAGTGTCATTAGCAGCTTGGAAAATCCTGCTGGCTTATCACTAAATGACTTAACAAGCCCTGTATTTTAATACTCTACTTAATACTCCTCAAAGCTTTCCTTCCTCCTGCATCTTCTCTGCTTTTGATCTGTTTTTACACACATTTTAACCATCTTTGAAGGGGTGGTATTTTATACATTTGAAAGTGAATTCAACCACAAGAGATTTTGCTATACCATTTATATATCTTTAGCATGAGTCAACAAATTATAATTTTACAATGACTTCAAGCATTGCTCATCCAGTGATATTTATAATGTATTACTGTTTTGAATCATTTGTTTTTAACTCGTGCTACATTATGTGATGCTGTTTTACATGATGCCAGACTTAAGAATAGTTGTATCTTTTTGTTTGCGTACATTAAGTTCCAAATAAATATATATATATATATATATATATATATATATATATATATATTTATGAGAGAATGTCAATTTTAAAGTATCTACGTCACCAAAAGTATTGAAAACTACATCGTTATGTAATATATAGAGCATTTGATTACTTTTCCAGCAGAAATAGGTATATTACTAAATATACTATTACTGTGATATTTTATTTTGGTTAAACCACCAACCCTAAGTCCACTTATAATGTTAGTCAAGGTATCTTGTATCAAAAACAGTAATTTACTTTTTACGTCCATTTTCCACCCTCTCTTTTACCCTTACAATTCAACAGGTTATCACATTTTTTAACTGTACCTTTAAAACCTCTATATGTTATGATTGGCTAATCTCTGCATACCTTGTTAATCAAGTTGCTAAATCATGAAGAGATGTTATGCAAATATGTACAGTCGTATGTTAATGAGCTCAAGGTTGTGTGTGATCATTACCGTGATGATTTCTTAAAGGGACAGTTCACCCACAAATGAAAATTCTCTCATCATTTATTCACCCTCATACCATCCCAGATGTGTGTGACTTTCTTTCATCTGCGGAACACAAATTACGGTTTTTAGAACAACGTTTCAGCTCTGCAGGTCCATACAATAAAAGTGAATGGTGCCAAAATTTGGACACTCCAAAAAGCACATAAAGGCATCATTAAAGTAATCCATGGATTTACCTACTGTAGTCGTTACAGTAGTTAAATCCATATCTTCAACAGTGATATGATAAGTGTGGGTGAGAAACAGATCCATATTCAAAATCCTTTTTGGATAGAAGTTCTTCTCTCTGCCAGTTGGGGTTGATATGCATGAAGACAAAAAACACAATCCAAGAAGAATATGATAGTGATTGTTTCTCACCCACACAATTCATATAGCTTCTAAAGACATGGATTTATCTACTGGAGTCTTTTAGATTACTTTTATGCTGACTTGTGTAAATCTTTGGAGCTTCAAACTTTTGGCACCCATTCACTTGCATTGTATGGACCTACAGAGCTGAAATATTCTTCTTAAAATCTTAATTTGGGTTCTGCAGAAGAAAGAAAGTCATACACATCTGGGATGGCATGAGGGTGAGTAAATAATGAGAGAATTGTCCTTTTTGGGTGAACTATCCCGTTAAGGAGTCATTTTTGCAGTTTAGTTTTCTGAAATGGTCTGAGCAGACTGGAGAAAATATTACAGTATGCCTTTATTGAACTTCCTACTCTTTTATTTCAAAAGAGCAAGAATATCTGGTTTCCATGATACTGTGCATTTGAATTACATGTTAAAAGGCTTTTTAATAAATGACTCTTTTTGTGCTCTGTTGGGCTGATTTTAAATAAGGTTGATAAGATAAAAGCTCATTTATATTCAGCTATCGGAGTTCTTGTTATCGCACATCAGTCTTGATTTACTCTGTGAACTAATTTAAAGTTTGTATTTTAACTCAAATGAAATCCAGTGATAGCACACTTGTAACACTGTGAGATGAGAGGAAGCACTGCATGATGGTTTTTCCTGTGCCATTTTCTTCCATCTTCTTCCTCTGCCATCTCTGGCAGAGATGATTGAACTGGATGGAGATGAAGTGAGGATCTCATCCCGAGGGCGATTTGCAGAAAGAGACATCGTACAGGTGAGGTGTCCTGCCCTCTGCTTCATGTATCCTATCTATGGCAAGAAATATTACTGCAATTTTCCAGGTTATTTTCAGCCTAATGCCTATGTACTGCATCTGTGATATGTTGTGAATGACCACAGACCAAAATTTCAACTCGTCCTTAGATGAATGACTGGGAAAATGTGTTTACAGTGAAGTCATTTAGGATGGAAGCGTTTCATATAAATGTACAGCACCTCTGAAAAATGTCCAGCTATCACACTGTTTTAAAGTGTAATTGTAAGTGTAACATTACCAACCTGGTCTAATATGTTACTATACCTACATTTTTGCTAATTAATTTTTATGTGGGTCTTTGTACGTATCACAAAAGTTCCTGATGAAATGAACACTAGAGGCGCTACAGTAACAATGATAACAGTATCATTCACTTTCACACAAACCACGAGTAAAACAGCAACACTTGATCTTCGTTCAGTTCTTACACAATTCTATCTTAGCTAAGTTAAGCTCAATCGACAGCATTTGTCATAATGTTGATTTTCACAGAAATACATTTTGACTAGTCCCTCCAGAATTCTTGCAAATTCAACTAATCTCCACTATATTTGCGGTTGCTTGCAATTTTTTGTAATTTCAGCAAATGTTCCGCAAAACGCACAAATCTGAGGAATTTACATCACTGTCCTCCATGTTTGACAGAGGCTAAACAAATGCTTGAAAATTCTGAAGCAGTAGCAACATATTCAAATGCACAGCTGTTGTTATATCATCTCCATAGTAACAGTGTACTCCCCCAAGTTGTGTGTTCACTATCAAAATCTTTATAAACTTTCACGGGACTGCAGACAGCACAGCTCTTGTTTAATCTACACCCTCTGTGCTGAGTATGGGACACAAAACGTCTTGGTTACTGATGTAACCTCCGTTCCCTAATGAGAGAACGAGACGTTGTGTCAATGAGTTGACACTAGGGGTTGCTTCTTGGGAGCCCAGACATCTCTGACCTTGAGAAAAGGCCAATGAAAATTGCCATGTGGAATTTGCATGCCACTCCCCCGGACATACGGGTATAAAAGGAATGCCGCTGCAAGTGCACATCAGGTATCGCACTGAGGAGCCGAGTCAAAGACCCGGCCATTTCAGCGGTTGGTTCAGTGTTGTGGCAGGAGGGACACAACGTCTCGTTCCCTCCATCAGGGAACGAATGTTACATCAGTAACCGAGACGTTCCCTGTCTGTCACTCACTCAACGTTGTGTCGATGAGTTGACACTAGGGGTCCCAATGGAAAACGCCAGAAGATCTGAACCGAGTTATGCAGACTGGCGGTGCGAGATGGGCAGACCTCTGTGTGCCTCGTAGCCAGCGCAGCAAGCCGGCGCATAACTACCCCCAGCACACTGGCAGGCATGAAGCGGTCCCCTACACCTTGGGGAGCGGCTAACTGCTCAGAAGTATAAGGACTGGCTGGCCCAGCCGTGGCCTTCTCACTATTGTTCTCCCAAAAAAGGAGGCAAAATCGTTTGGGTGGGGGCCTTATATATATGGTCCAAGCTGGGGGGTGTCCCTCCAAAGAGGAGGACACCACGGAGACCACACCCAGCCCCGGGGGTCACGTGGAATACAACACACGGTCTTACCTGGTAGAAGCGGAAGCACATCGTGCGGAGCGGCGCCGTGGTAGATCCTACCCGAGGGGGGGAGGAGTTACTACAAACACGGCGACCAAGGAAGACACGGTTTACCAGCGGGGAAACCATTTTGTGGAATATACATCACACGGGGTTGCCTAGGGGGACAACCAGCACATGTGGAGCACTTACCTCAGTACGGGGACCTGGGTGATTCTGAAGACTTGTCGGCCGCAAGGCTAGGTCGGAAGAACTTCCAGGGTTCACACTTCTTGCGAACGCAACTAGGGAAAGAGCACATGTCTTCGCCTCAAGGGAGGGGAAAGGCGCTATGCACAAGTGATACACCCGGCCAGCTGACCAGAACTTACCTCTTTGTGTCACCTGATAACACACGGGACCAAACTGGCTCAACCCTGAGGCTATAAAACTTCCAAGGGTGTTAGGTGTTGCCCAGCCACGGCTCTACAGATGTCTGCTAGAGAGGCGCCGTGAGACAACGTCCAAGACGCCGCATCACCCCTAGTAGAATGGGCTCGTAGGCCAGCAGGGGGTGGCACGTGCTGGGCATGGTGTGCCATAGTGATTGCATCGATGACCCAGTGAGCGATCCTCTGTTTGGAGACAGCGCTTCCCTTCCGCTGTCCACCGAAGCAGACAAAGAGCTGCTAGGAGCTTCTAAAGCTCTGCTTGCGATCCAAGTAGATGCAAAGAGCACGCACCGGACACAGCAATGCCAAGGCAGCGTCTTCAGCCTAAGGAAGAATGGGGCATAGATCAGCCTAGAGAGAGATGAATGGAGATGGCAGGAGGAATTCAGTTCAGTGAACTTGACTGCTCGGCTCCGAAGAAGATATCTGATGTGCACTTGCTGCGTCACTCCTTTTATACCGTATGTCCGGGGGAGTGGGATGCAAATTCCACACGCCAATTTTCATTGGCCTTTTCTCAAGATCAGAGATGTCTGGGCTCCCAAGAAGCGACCCCTAGTGTCAGCTCATCGACACAACGTTGAGTGAGTGACAGATAGAGAACCCCACATTTATACAAAGAATCCCTAACATTCACTTAAAATCCCCATTATTTGTGTTATAAAATGTGATTGGAATTTGAAGTGTTATTAATACAGTAGGCTACAAATCTGAAAATGGCAATATATGCTGAAAGTAAATGCCCATAAATGTTTTTACTGATATAAAAATGTAAATTATATTCAGTAGATATGTGCAATGTACAGAATATGACAATATGACACTTGTGGAATTTAAATGTGTACATAAATGCTCAAATATATGAACTCTAATTGTATTTGTTCGTATGTGGCCATATCCCAGATTTAAATATCAGACAATGTAATAATGGCAACAGGCCTAATTATTGAATCCTCGTTTGTGTTTTTAGTTTACAGATTTATTGTACGTCTATTTTAAACTTAGATACATTTTATTGCATTCTCTGAGACAGAAAATTATAAAACAAAACTAATGAAGGGTCTTTCGATGCCCACAGCTTTCACCTAAATGTATGCTGATATGTGTTGTAATTTATTTTCTTACTAACTGCTAAAATATTTACATGTAATTGTATTTCAAATGTAATTAGCACAATTACAGAGGTATATCATGATGATTTGTGAGTTTTCACTACAAAACAACCCCAAAAAATGCAGTAAATTGCATTGCAAGATTTGAGAAATGCAGAAGCAAATTCAGCCATTTTGGGCCGCAAAAATCAGGCAAAAGCTCAGAGAAATCCTGGTGGGACTGATTTTGACTCATCCTGAATCAGTGAGACACTTACAATGGGAGTGAATGGGGCCATTTGTTAAAACACTCACTGTTTCAAAAGTATAGCTGCAAAACTTAAACATTCTACATGTTAACATGATTTTAGGGTGATTAGATTGCTTACAAGGTCTACCAAGGTTACGTTGTCATGGCAACGAAGTTGTACTATTGGATGTAACTTTGCACTGATAAGTTCTTTAAGCGATTTTATCACATTAAAATCATGTTACAATCAGGGTAGGGGAGTAACGGAATACAAGTAATGGGATTACCTATTTAAAATACAAAATATAAGTAACAGTATTCCACTACAGTTACAATTTAAATCATTAGTAATTAGAATACTGTTACATTCAAAATGTATTTTGAACACAGAAGTGATTATTTTGCATTTTATTGTCATTTGTTTCATTTAATATTTAGTCCTTTCAAATGGAAAACATTTAGACATATATATGATGTGATCCAAAGTGCATTTGAACACTTTCTTATGATGCGTTACATTCATACGAGCAGACAGAGAAGTACGTTTGAAGTAAGAAATAGAAATAAACCTTGTGTAGATTGTCAGCTTTACGCTAAGCTAAAATGCTATTTCAGCCATTTTACATCCACGTTACAATGTCAATGCCACTTTTATTTATTTATTTGACCAATGTTCTGTATATAGGCATTAAGTGGAAAATTACCCAGGATATTCATTGAATTCCTTTAATTTCTCTCTCAATCCTCCTCTCTTGTTCAGTTCGTTCCGTTCCGAGACTACATCGATCGCAGGGGGAATCACATTCTCAGCATGGCCCGTCTGGCAAAGGACGTTCTTGCGGAGATCCCAGACCAGTTCCTGCAGTACATGCGGTGCAGGGGCATCAAACCACAGCCTTCGTCCCGCTCCTCCACCTCCTCCAAACATTCATCAACACTCACACACCAGGTTCACTCCCTCCAAACCCAGATCTGAGCGTTCACACGAGCGACGTGTCCTCTGTTCGGTTCACGTTCACCCTCAGGACCACACACGGTCTGTCTGAGTGCTTCGCCGCCCTTCTACACACTTTCTCTAAGTTTGTAGACTTTTCAGGGTGTCGTTTGAGAACTCTATGCCTGGAATTGTCCTTCCTTGGGCGTGCGGAGGTTTCGGAAGGTGTTTTGGACTGTTTTAAACTATCGAGTGGCCTCTTTAGTCAGTCAGACGTCAGATATGACTCCACAATTTTGCTGTCTCACATACTATCTCTCGTTCTTGTGTCTGACAACCTCAGAACAAACGTTTACAATTCTACCGTTTTTTACAAATGGATGTTCTTTTGTATCTCATGGAAACTGAAGCTGCCAAAGCTCTGAGCTGCTTAGCACAGGATTTTACTCATTTTGTAATCACGTGAAATTGTAAATAGAGTAAGCGTGTCATTTTAAGTAGCATGGATCTACCCTTTGTTCTAAAGTGAGAGGAACTTCTTTATCATGCGAGGCCTTGGTTTTTGTTTAATTGTACATTTTGTCGACTCTTTAGATATCTTGGTTGTTCGACTGCCTCAAACTGTAAAGAATTTGTGCTTCGCTTTCACGACACAAGCACAGCACAGAGACTTAACAGGAAAAGCCTTACTCTCCGTTAAAGGAATAGTCCTTCCAAAAATTTACGTTTCTGTCATCATTTACTCACCCTTAAGTTGACTTGCTTTTCTATGTTGTAAAATGTCAAGCTTCAAAAATGACTAAAAAAACTATAAAAGTAGTTTGAACTACTCGTGTATTATATTCCAGTTGTTCTGAAGCTGGACAGTAACTTCACGTGAGGAACAGACAGAAACATAAGTTGTTATTTGCAGTAACTCCTCCATTATAGCTCTCAAATCTCATCCGAAGCAGAAAATGTTCAGAAAATAACTTACATTTCAGTCTGTAACTCTGAAAAAAATACCATATGACTTCAGGATCTTTGGTATGTTGTATGGACCACTTTTATGACAGAACATGTGTTTTTGTGTCCTTTTGGATACTGGACAGCTCCAGTCCCCATTTTATTTAATTTTATGGAAAAGAGCAGCATGAACATTTTTGTGGTGAATAAATAATGACAGAATTCAATTTGGGGGGAACTATTCTTATAACTGCACAGAACTGTAGCTGCATAAATGCAAACACAGCCTCATTCAGAAGTAGCATATTTCATTTCAATCTTTTAACCGCATGCAGCACACGAGTGGCGTGTTTTGTGTTTTCATCATTCATGTATTGCGTGCAGTTTTGCAGTACACACACTGTTATTCTGGGTTTAAAGCAATGAGATTTGTTAATTGGGTCATTTTATGTTTGCCGTGGCAGATGCTGTTACTTTCCTTTGACAAAAAGTTTTATAATAGAACTATTCTACAAAAATACAGAAAAACTGAAAACCATACATTCATAAACTGTAACTTGAAATAGTTTTAATGATCTTATAATTTATGTTTAAAAAATGTTAAAGTGTCCCTCATGAAAATAAGCATGACACTGCTCTATAAGGCAGAGTATACTTTTGATTGTCATTAAATAATGATTTTTTTAATCAGTTTTTTTTTAAGTTGCAAAAATAGTAAGTAATAAATGTCAGTGGTTTTGCAAAAGGACTTTAATGGAAAATACTTCAAAATGAAATCACGAAATGCATTCTACATTAATATAATTTTAGAAAAATTAGTAACCACATAAAAAAGTATTTAAAAGTAATTAACGTCATTACAATAATTACAAAAATGTAATGCATTAGACTACTTTTTGACAGTACATTCTTACACTGTAATCTGATTACACCCATGGTTTCACATGAAAAAATAAACTATGGAAGTAAAATGGGTTCCAAATGGCCACTGCATGTTGAATTAGAAATTCTTCCTTAGGCTGAAGGTAATGTGCACTGAAAGGAACATTCATGAAAAATATAAAAATATTTGAAGAGACATTTTTTTCCCCCTTTTTGGAATCCCCAATGTGCTCTACGCCCCACCGAGAGCGAAAACCACATTATAGCGACCACGAGGAGGTTACCCCATGTGACTCTACCCTCCCTAGCAACCGGGCCAATTTGGTTGCTTAGGAGACCTGACTGGAGTCACTCAGCACACCCTGGATTCAAACTCGCGCCAATACTCGCTGAGCTTTTTTTTTGTGATGTTACCCTGTAATGCAATTTAAGAAAAGTTGTTAATCAAAGTTTCATTGAAAATATTGATAAATACATAAACAATGTTTTCATAACAGCTTTCCGAATACGCCCCTCATCTGCTGTCGTTCGAACTCTCAGACAGTCCCTGAGCAGGTCACTCTTAACAAACAGAGCATTTATAGTGCCACAGAGAAAAAACTGCTATCGAGGAAAGTAGTAGTCTTTGCATAGTTAGCCGGGATAGAAGGAAGTACTGAAAAATGACATACTTCAGCTTTAAGATCAATGCTAGTAATTATTTATGGGTGGTGTAACTGGTTTCCATTACAGTTACATTAGGGTAAAACAATTATTTTTGTGTCTAGGCCTTACAGTTCAAAGGTTATACGCCTTAACATAAGTGAAACTTTGAACTGTTAGAGGGTTTGAGTAAGTGACTCCAAATCTGCCACCAGGAATATTCAGACTCTCCCCTATCAGTGTGCCAAATTTCCCAACTCTTTACCATACAGTTTATGGGCTGCCATGGACGTCCCATATGAAAGAAAACTAACAAACACTATATGTGCCTGTACACTTCAATGCTTGGACCCTAATAACACCACTAACAAAAGATTCTAACATCTAATGGCAAATGAATTTCATGTCAGTTATAATCTTTTATGACATAAGAAAGAGGAGAGATTTAATACTGTATGATAGGTTTAATGTATAATTGATTATCATTTTCAAAACCATTTCAGCTGGAAATACCACTGCAATTATAGAATGACCCAATTACAATGACGACGAAAACAAAAAATGTCTATAGTTAAAAAAACTCAATCCATTTTCTGTTTATTGGTGAGTTATTACTATCAAAATTCCTCGACCAAACATCGCTCAGTGATGCCTGGTCAAACAAACTGCTGACAGCACTTAAAATGACCCGTGAAAATATCCAGTCCCTCTGCTCTTAACCTTCATATTTCAGCGTGGGTATACACGAGCCAGCCCTCACCCCAGCAACCCCGGGAGAAAATAACTCCAGCACGAGCTCAGAGCTCCGACTTCATTTATTTAACATGACAGTGTGTCAACTTCAAACTCACACCCACACACGCTGCGTTCAGACTCTATAATCTTTATAAATCATGCAGAAAACAGGCATCAAATTTTAACGTTATGGGATGGGAACGTTTCCCTGAATATTTCTATATGTGACGAGTGTCTTTATGTTTGCTCCCATTAAACACAGAATTGTTACAGTATAAATTAAAGGTATCGTTCACCCAAAACATTAAATGATGTTCTATAGAAGTAGTCTTGATGATGTAAATGAATACAGAATTAAATTTTCTGGATGAACTGTCCCTTTAAGTCATAATCAAAACCTCCATAAAATACTCATTTGTATTGGTTGACTTTGGCCTATTGGTATTTTAATTTTAGCTAAATAGCACCTAGTAGATATAAAATAATAATGAAATGGATAAAAGATTAGCTTCTTGTCCATTTCTTGGTTTGAAAAAGAATTCTTACACTATTTAAGTGCATGGCAATGGATTGTTTACAAGTAACAGATATTGTGCATTTAATCTCAGGTGTGACTTTGTGAAACAACTAGTGACAGGGGCCGATGTTGCTTCGTAGTCATTTCTTAGGGCCAGTTTACCTGCACTATTTAATAGTTCACCCAGAAATCAATTCTAACTATTGGTTTGGGTGCTTTATTTATTTATTTATTTTTCCGGGAACAGCACTACTTCAAATGGCAAATGTCATTATTAGTCCTGTATCATTTGACAAATTCTGTGCAAAATAAAAAATGCACAACTTCAGAATTTGCTAAAGCATAAAATCATTTAACAGATATTCATATGAACATAGCTGGGGTTGTATACTGTAAGTCCCCGTATCATAGAAACACATTTGACCTTTGTTAATTATGAATTCACAGATTATTATTGCCTGCATCATGTTTGCATGTGCAGTATTTTGAAAAGAAATACACCTGTTATTTTGTGGGTTGTTTGTTTTTGAAATAATATGAAATTTGCCTTAATATTCTACTTATTTGTGTTATGCCAAATGTTCTATATTCTATTGTTGCATTCTACATGTATTCCTCTTTTGAAACACTAGAAAAAAGAGCTCTTTGTTTTGTGAATGAGTTGCATGCAGGTGCTGATGTAGTTTGGCATTAAATGCACTCAGATAACTAGTAGCACTTTTTCAATGCAAGGAATTTAATATATACAATATTTTATTATGTCAGATCAGATTATATTATCCAAGACCCACAATGCAATATTGAAAACAAAATGACCCCACAACAATTTGACCAAAGTCTAATTGCATAATTATTTGTTTTCTACGACAGAATCAATAATGTGTAACAATGATCTATGATAAATAAGGTATGGTTTGTTATAACGTAACCAGAGAATGACCCGTGACCTCAGTTTATCAGCCCACCATGGTTTCCATGTTATACAGTATGACGCTGCAATGACTGTAATCAGTATTTATGAAATGATTCCTCTTTCTTATTTTATAAATAAACACTGAAGTGAAACACTCGATGATGTTTGGTCATTATTGTATTTGAGATTTCTTTCAGTTTTTAGGGATATTTGCATTGGGTTTTCGACCAGGGTTTTGTGTGATTTATTTTCAAATATTCTGTTTATTTGTGGTTCATTTGTATCTATAGCTTTTAATTGAAAGAATCAATCATATAATTTATAGGTGCGTATAGCTTCTGGATTGTTAATATATGAGAGTAGATAAGCTCACAGTTTTTCAAAGCAAACATGGGACAGATTCATTGACACTTGTGTTTTAATTCACTAAAATAACAGAGAACATGTGAGAACAAATTGTTATTTTAACTTACAGAGACATCAGGTATGACATACATCTTGAATCATATAAATAAAACATGAATACATTTGCCATCAAGACTTGCTACTAAAGAGAGACTGTACGGCCCCCTACTGTACACACTGAGAATCACAGCATTATTAATGCTCTGATATTATTTTACAGTAACAAACTAGAGACACTGCAACCATAAAATACGTCACTTCACAGACTATATTGACCATAATTGGCCGTTTGATGATACAATAAATAAAACAATATATGCAATGACACACATTAATAAAACTAGTAAAGAAAAGTAACAAAGACAAAGCCTTAAATACAAAGACAATTTTGATGCTGGCTTGACAAAGCTTAGCCTGAAAAAGTTTAGAACAGTTTCAATGTTATAAAAAAGTATATTGAAGTTTGAATCCTTGGGCAATTTTAGAAATGCACTCAGTAACTTACAGTGACATCTGGTGGTGTGGATGCAGCATCATTCCAAATCAAATGTTTTCAGTTACAGATGCCATTGTAGAAATTAATTATTCACAATCAGCCATTATTCATTTAATCCAAGAGTGAAAGTGTCCAATAACAAGACTGTTACAGAGATTACAGTAAGCAAGTAGTATTCAGCTGGTCATGTGATTCTAAAATGGCAGCCCCCATGAGGAACCCCATGTAGAATAAAACATCTTTTATAAGGTTACTGATGTGACTGGAGTCCTCATCTCATGTGAGCGCTCATGATTTTATACATATGTTTCAAAATTACCATCCAACTGATGACAGACAGACAGACAGACAGACAGACAGACAGACAGACAGACAGATAGATAGATAGATAGATAGATAGATAGATAGATAGATAGATAGATAGATAGATAGATAGATAGATAGATAGATAGATAGATAGATAGATAGATAGATAGATAGATAGATAGATAGATGTGTATTTATCATCAGCAGCTACATAAAACAACAGACTCAGCAAACCTGCCATTCTTCTTAACTCACCTGTTCATCTGAATTCCAAACAGCTCACAAATGACATATTTGTTCACGCTCAAGAACTATGAACTTTGACAAGATCTTTCACCTGATTCATGTCACGCACATACGACACAAATCCCATGATGACACGTTCCAGGCCACGTTTCAAGATGCAGTTTCTGTGAGTTCACTTCCTTGTTGGTGTAAATAATTTAGATGATAAAAACAATAAGAAATGATGTCTCGCTGACACCAGCATTTAGTTCTCTTTCAGGTCTGCTTGGTGTAACTGGTAGAATAAAACTTCTCAATTTCTTCTTAAGTCCATGTTTTACTCTTCACAACACTTTCATTAGTCGTCCTAATCATCACAGTTGATGAGTGGATACAATCTGTCAGTGAAGAATCAAAATGAGCATTTTGGATATTCTTATATAAAGATTGAAATTTAAATTGGAGATTCTCAAAAAGCCTCTCAAGAACATGCGCAGGCCATGTTACCCCACAAAAACTAACTAAATAAATAAGAAATTATAAAATGCATGAAGACACTAAAGGTGATTCTAAAAGCACATTTCCTCCCAAATTGTTATTAACATAACATACAAAAAATTATCATTACTGTATGTCCACACACAACAAGGAGGTTACCCCATGTGACTACCCTCCCTATCAACCAGGCCAATTTGGTTGCTCAGGAGACCTGGCTGGAGTCACTCAGCACACCCTGGATTCAAACTCACGACTCCAGGGGTGGAAGTCAGTGTCTTTACTCGCTGAGATACCCAGACCACTGTGCCATTCCAGTTTATATTTATATTTAATTATATGTATTCTATATAATATATGAATCTATTTTATGTACTGTATATTTGTATTTTTGGGGGGAAATATTAACCAGATATTTCTTTGTGAGATTCACCTAAATGTAATCAGCAAATATTCCAAAGCTTAATTATTAGATTAGATTAGATTATTAATTATACAGACAGTTTATTTGTTTAAATCATTTTAAACAATTTTCAGAAATATTGCAATAAATCAGGATTATTTATCAAGGTATGCCTTTATTGCATAACAAAGAGTTAATAGTGATTGAGCAGCCATTAAGAGCGCACATGAAGTGTCAAACACTTACTCCAGTTTTTCTAGTTTACAATTTGGATCCAGCAGCAAATGTGAGAGCTGCTCAGCTCCTGAATCTGTCAATTTATTTCCTCTCAGATCCAGTGATCTCAATTGTGATTGGTTAGAGCTCAGAGCTGATGACACAACAGCACATGCCTGTGCTGTAAACCCACAGTATGTTAAACTGCAAGAGATTGCGCAATTAAGATTACTTTGAAGGGCACATCTTCCATACATGCAAAAAAGTCACATATTCTGTGTAGTGAACAGATAAATTTTTGGATGAAGTATTCTTTGAAGGAATATATATTACCTCAATGACTGCAGTTCTGACAGGAGATTACAAATTCCCACTAAAAGCTGCTTCAAACCCAAGTCCAGTATGTCATTAGTATTTAGGTTCAACTCTCTCAGATTTGAGCGTTTGGATTTGTTTGCATAACCAATCACCTGGCAACTTTTATGTGTGATACTGCAGTTATTCAGCCTGAAAAGTGCATAGAAAGTTTATTAAGTTTTTATGATTTGATTTGTGAATATCTTACATTACATGAATAAACAAACTGGAGGCCTGTTACCATAATCTCTCTAGATTAACACAAGGATCTTCCAACACAGGGAGCAGATGTGTGACTCCTGCATCTGTGAGGTAATTAATGCTGAGGTCCAGTGATCTCAGGTGTGATGGGTTTGACTTCAAAGCAGTTGACAATATCGCACATCCTGCAGCTGTCATTCCACAGTCTGAAAGGCTGAAATGTGACAGACATACAAATGTGAACTACAGTATTGTCATCACTGCTGGAAATCCCTTTTAAGATAGAAGCTGTGTTTTGGAACATTTAAGCTGGTCCAAGCAAGACAGACGCTAGTCCAAGCTTGTCCTTTTCTGGTCCAAGCTGGTGGATCAGCTACCATGTTCCAAAAAAAACTTAGTCTCCCAGCTTGAACCTGCAATTGACCTGCTTGTAACAGCTAAAGACCAGCTTTGACCAGCAATTAACCAGCTACTTTGTCCCAAAACACAGCTATCAACTTAAGATGGATTTTCTTGCAGGGCTTTGCGATCAATAACATGCTAATTACTCATTTACAGGAATTAACCAACATGATCACACAAGGAATTGACAGGCTGCTTCCAATTGTTCTCATTAACACGAGTTCTGGTCCTGTGGAAACCAGGAAGTAATCACATACACTCCAAGACATGGGTAATTATCCTGTGGAAACCAGGAAGTAATAACATTCAATCTGAGACATGGGTTCTGGACCTGTGGAAACCAGGAAATAATCACGTTCACTCCGAGACAAAGGTTCTCTTCCAATAGAAATAAGGAAATAATCGTATTCACTCTGAGACATGGGTTCAGGTCCCATGGAAGCCATGAAAGTAATTACTCCGTGACATGTGTCCTGGTCCCGTGGAAACCAGGAAGTAATCATGTTCAGTACGAGACATGGTTTCTGGTCCCATTATAACCAGGAAGTAATCACGTTCACCCTTAGACATGGGTTCTGATCCAATGGAAATCAGGAAATAATCACGTTCACTCTGAGACATGGGTTCTGGTCCAATGGAAATAAGGAAGTAATCGCGTTCATTATGAAACATGGGTTCTGGTTCCATGGAAACCAGGAGGTAATCATGTTCACTCCGAAACATGGGTTCAGGTCCTGTGGAACTCAGAATTAATCACATTTACTCCAAGACAAGTGTTCTGGTCCCGTGGAAACCAGGAAGTAATCACGTTCACTCCTATACATGGGTTCTGGCCCTGGGTGAACCAGGAAGTGGTCATGTTCAATACAATTCTTGGGTTCTGGTCCTGTGGGAACCAAGAAATAATCGTGTTCACCACGAGACATGGGTTCTGGTCCTGTGGAAACCAGAAAGAAATCATGTACACTCTGAGACAAAGGTTTAGGTTCCATGGAAACCAGTAATTAATTGCGTTCACCCTGATACATGGGTTCTGGTCCTGTGTGAACCAGGAAGTAATCATGTTCACTATGAGACATGGGTTCTGGTGCTGTGGAAACCAGGAAGTAATAAAGTTCACTATGAGACATGGGTTCTGGTCCTGTGGAAACCAGAAATTATTCACGTACATGCCGAGACAAAGATTTTGGTTCCATGGAAACCAGGAAGTATTCACGTTCACTCCGAGACATGGGTTCTGGTCCAGTGGAAACCAGGAAGTAATTGTGTTCAATCCAAGACATGGGTTCTAGTCCTTTGGAAACCAGGATGTAATCAGGTTCACTCCAAGACTTTAGTTCTGGTCCTGTGAAAAACAGGATCCAGAGACCCTCCCTTCGATCACAAGAGATACATTTATGATGCATGTTAATCCCAGGTGTAATCTATGTTAATTACTGTCATTTGATCAATAGCATGTGACATTATTTACTCATCCGAATCAAATAGTGATCTTGTTCAATTATATAGTGTGTTTTCCAGCACATTGACACTTTGTACTGTGATTATTTATGTCATTGTGTTACCTCAGTCTCTCAAGTCTACAGCAAGGGTTCTTCAGACCTGCACTGAGCAGTTCCACTCCTGAATCTTTAAAATCATTTGAACTCAAGTCCAGATGTTTCAGGCTTGTAAAGGATGATTGAAGAGTTTGGGCTAGAGCTGAACAGCTTTTCCTGGTCAGTTCACAAGCCATCAAACTGCAAAAAATATACCCAATTTATATTGACTTGTTAAACAGGCATCAGATGGGTTGTTAAAAGTACAATCCACTGTCAGTGCAGGAAAAGTAATCTGATTCTGAAAATAAATCTTGCACAGTTTATATTTTGGGAATATAGGCACGATTTACTCATCATTTACAAATGTGGTGGAATTTGCATAATATTTTTTTTTTTTCAGAAAGAAGCATCAATTTAACATTAAACCTACCAGACAGAGTCAGAAATGCAATAAGGCTTGGGGAAAAAAATGTGTCTGTAAATGACAAAAATGCCCCCAAAACTTCACCACAATTAATTTTGTATTATTATTTTGTGTGTGTATGTATGTGTGTGTGTGTGTGTGTGTGTGTGTGTGTGTGTGCATATTATTTCATACAATATAAATGTATAGGTAACAGGTAATCTATTTATATCTTTAATTTATTTAAATAATTGAATGAATTAAGATATTTGGCAAAATATTATGACATTTATATTCAATAAGAAAATAGTAGTCCTTCGTAAAGGTAAAAAAAAGAGCATGATTCAGAGGTTGCATTTCCACTGACAGGTAGGTGTAAGGTTTGATTAGGATGTATGGTTAATAAAATGTGTAGAATAAATAACATAATTTACAATTAAATTTTGGTGCCACTCTGTAGGCATTTCACAGAGTGCTGCCAAAATAACAACACTTCCAGCTTCATTCAATGGAGCAATGCTTGAAAGTTCGATAAGCATAGACGGATATCAGCTGAAGAATTTTCAATCTACTGTAGCTGAATTCACAGGGCGGTAAGTGTGGATTTTTGTGATTTTCATGATCATATTATGATAATACCAAAAACCATGCAGTTGAGTGAGTGACAGTAATTGTCACAGCAATTGTAGAATGACCCCTAATGACCTGTTATATACAGGTGTACAGTATATTATAGCCTGTAAGTTTTATATATAAGCACCCACCTGAGTTTTTCCACTTTACAGTTTGTGCCTGTCAGCACATCAGAAAGCATTTTCACACTTGTATCGTGAGGCTTGTTGTGTGTTAAATCAAGCTCTCTTAAGTGAGAGGGGTTTGATCTCAGAGCCGAGGCCAAAGAAATACAGCCGTCTTCACCAATGTTACAATAGAAAAGTCTTCAACCATAAAAATAAAAAATCACAAATGAGATATATTTATAATTTCTGTTGTTTCTCCTAGACAGCAATAGCATTAATAGAAATCAAATGGAGACATTTCCTGCTAATGAGACCCAAGTAATTTCATATGTGTTTCCTAGTTTCAAAAGAAATCCTAAACTGTACACAGATTTGCTAAAATACATAAGTCAACAAACAAAGTCAAAGATCTAAATCCGAACTGAAACATTTCTCATGACATTCTTCCAAAAATTATCAGAGCTATGCCAACTGCATAAATTTTATGGCCCTATACTTTTATGGTATGTCAAAAATGTACTTTAAAGTGTTTTAGGAAAAACATCTGAATAAAGTTGATACTTAAATGAAACATTATTAAGAACACTATTATGTCTTCTGATCTCTTTGACATCCCATGCAATGAATGTGAGATGTTTCTACCTTAGAGTCTCAAGTTTACACTGAGGATTCCCCAGTCCAACAGCAAGATGGTGTATTCCAGAATCCTGAAGATTGTTGTAACTTAAATCCAGTTCTCTCAGACATGAGAGGCTTGAGCTGAGAACAGAGGTCAGTCCTGCGCAGCTTTTCTCTGTCATGTTACAAGATCTCAACCTGAAGACACAACCAGACACAAAACAATTCAGTTACATTGATTGATGCTCATAAATGTTTGTTTCTAATCTAAGGCCAGACACGTAGTCTTTGCAGGTATGTGTATATGTAAAAATGTGGTTTAATGCATTGTTGAAGGAATGACTTCTATGATAAGTATTTTCTTTCAGGTCAACTACTCTCATGGCAGAGCAACAGTGAATGTCGCTGTGAAATTTAAAGTTAATCAGTCTACATGTTTATATATCTAGCTTCAAGAATGATAACACAGACATGTTAACGCCAAATACAATTTTAGGTATTGCAAAATCGTAAGATATCATACAACGTGGCTCATACAAAAAGGTATGACTTTTAGACCAACCAACTGACAAACAGAATTTAAAATCGATACAATACAGGCATCAAATTTTAGCTAGCCTCTTTATAACACTTTATAAACAAATCTGGTAACTAATTCTATATTTATTTATGCAAGCCAATTACTGATGTATGTCAATAACCTGTAATATGCTTTCCTTGTCATGTTCCATACTAAACACAGATATTTTAAACCTTCCGTGGTACACATAAGTTATTTTCCTATTAAAATCATGGTAAGGTTTAGGGTTTGGTTAGGGGTTACACGCTCGTTCAAAACCAAGATTTTTCTCTTTTTATGTGGTTAAAAAGGCACATTTTTGTGCAATCCAACTCATACAATTTCAAACTATTTTGCCACCTCGATTTGTCCCAGTTGGTTACACTATCACCTCATTAACTACTGAGGTTTGTTGCCACAAGAGCAATTTATATTTGCATACTTGCGTAAAGTATGTTTCTGACATGAGGAATCCAGTGCGATACCTACATAGCTGATCTGGATACTTTGATTACTGGCAGGAGTCTCAACAATCCCTCATTTGAAGTCATGCTTGGATGAATGAATTCTGTCAAGTTGAACACGTCCAATTCTTCAGCAGATGTCAGCAATATATAAGCCAAAGCAGAGCAGTGGGAAGGAGACAGTTTTCCACTGCTTAAACCATTTGCACTTAAGAAGAGCTGCACTTCCTCAACCAGAGAATCATCTTTCAGCTCACTGAGGCAGTGAAAAAGACTTATTGCCTTCTCTGCTGAAGTGTGGTCCCTGATATTTCCCTTGATATACTGAAGAATTTTTATGGTTGACTCTGGATCACTCCACATCTCCGTCTGCAGTTCTTCAAGAAGTGTCTGATTCGACTTAAGTGAGAGTCCCAGTAAGAAACGGAGGAAAAGGTCCAAATGTCCATTGTCACTTGCTAGGGCCTTATCCACAGCACACATCAGAAACTCATACATTGAAGGTTTTTTGAAAGCACTCGCAATTTTTGCATTTGTTGTTTGACAGAGGACATTTCGCTGGCTGTTGACGAATGTGAAGAAGACATAAAATGCAGCCAAGAACTCCTGGATACTCGCATGAACAAAGCTAAAGACCCTGTCTTGGTGTAGACCTGCTTCTTCTCTGAAGATCTGGGTGCAAACTCCCGAATACACAGATGCAACATTTAGGTCAATGCCACAGTCCTTCAAATCGTCCTCATAGAACAATAAGTTACCATTTTCAAGTTGTTGAAATGCTAGTTTTCCAAGCAACAATGTGCTTTGGCTGTCCCTGTTCAAACCTGCTTTGTAATTCTCATTGTATTTGTGACTCCTTTGCTTGAGCTGAAAAGTCAAGAAGTGTGCATACATTTGCGTTAAAGTCTTGGGAATCTCTTCACCTTCATACTCACGAAACATCTTTTCAAGAACTGTCGCTGAAATCCAACAGAACACTGGGATGTGGCACATGATGTAAAGGATCCTTGATGACTTCAAGTGTGAGATAATCCTGCAGGACAAGTCTGGATCACTTATTTGTTTGGTGAAGAACTCTTCCTTCTGAGGGTCATTGAAACCTCGTACCTCAGTCACCCGGTCAATTAAAGCAGGAGTGATTTGACTGGCTGCAGCTGGCCGAGAGGTTATCCATATCTGAGCAGACGGAAGCAGGTTCTTGCAGATAAGGTTTGTTAGTAAGATACCAATCGAGACTGCTTCGGTCACACTGGAGCAGGTCTTGTTGTTCTGGAAATCTAGAGGAAACCGACATTCATCGAGTCCATCTAAGATGAAGGCGATCTTGTATTTGCTGGAATTTAACACTTTTGTGTCTATCCTCTGATCAAAGAAGTGCTGAAGAATGTATACAAGGCTACATTTCCCTCCTTTAAATCCATTCAGCTCCCTAAAAGGAAGTGGGAATATCATGTGGAGGTCTAGATTGGCTTTGTCCTCAGCCCAGTCCAGGGTGAACTTCTGCACTGACACCGTTTTCCCAATGCCAGCGATTCCCTTGGTTAGCACAGTTTGGATTTGTTTGGTAGACCCAGGAAATGCTCTGAAGATATCGTTAGCTTTGATTGGTGTGTCCCATGTGGTCAGATGTTTAGATGCTGTCTCGATCTGGCTGATTTCATGTTCACTGTTGTGCTCACTGCCTCCACTGTCAGTTATGTAGAGCTCAGTGTAGATGTTGTTGAGAAGAGAGGGGGTGCTGTGCTCTTCACTTCCCTCAAATATACATTGATACCTGTCTCTCAATGCTCTTTTATACTGAAGAGTCCAGATCAGATCCACTGTGAAGATTGACAACAGTGAGAGGAAGTAAGAATGAGAAATATATATTTTTTGGTGTGTGTGTGTGTTGCATAATTTATTTTTATTTTTTTATTTTTTTTTACAAACATACCATTTAAAAAGTTTGATATTGATTCCTTCTTCTGAACTCTGAAAGACAAACTACATATGTGAATGCAAACTTTGTATTATCATGCAATTTATAATCATACAGACATATGCATATGATGATATGGGGGAGGTGGGTGTTATCTTTGTTATCTTTTTGAAGCTTGAGCTTCACATTTACTTTCATTTTATAGACAGTAGCACTCTGGACATTCAGCAGAAATTCTCTGTTTCAGCTACACAAAAGAAAGTAAGTCATTTATGTTTGGATTATTGGATTTACATTTTTTGGTGGGAACAGTTCTTTTAATGCTGCAACATTATGTAGATTTATTGATGATGTTTAACTTTGTTATGTTAAGGACATTTTTTTAAGATGTTTAACAGTTTGTAATATTATAATCCACTGTGAATACCTTAAATCATCAGGAGAATGTGCTATTTGGATGGGTTCTTTCATTGAGGAATTTATTTTCACTGGCACCTTCTGCAATGAGGATTTGGCATCTGCATTTGCCTGTAGACTAATATAAAAATATCAATGAATCAGTTGAACTTTATGGTTAGTAATGCATCCATTTATTTAATGTTTACAAATGTTTTGACACTAAACATACTTTAGTTCTGTACAGGTTGTTTCCTTGTTGAGAGAAATAGGAAGTCCCATCGACTGATCACTTTTCATTGACAATTTAAAGTCATACAGACATATTTGACTTCTTCAGTGGAATACAAACGGTGGAATATTAAAGACATATTTTTAGTAGGGAGACGCTCGAGGGGGAACAACAGCACACTTGAAAGGGATCCCTGTGCTCAAAATGCTTAAGCATTCCATATTCTCGTAGTGAAAAATGGCTCGTGCTTGAATGACCTTGCGAAAGCAAAAACAGTGAAAGTACTTGTGTGATCAACGAAAGTTATCGTGTACACCAGAGACTATTTAGCAAAGACGGGCCACTTCTAATAAAATGAGTGGGAAAAGTTGGAATGCCCAACCAAGAAGATTTAACAGTCAACGGATGTAGAAAGGAAGTCCTGCATCACAGGTAAAAGATCCAACCACCTTTTACAGATAAATCATCAATCATCTCGAGAACGTGCATGCACTTTATCTATACATGCCAGGAAAATTGCGTTTTTTAGCATAATCTGAGGTAAAGAAGAACAATTTATGAAACCAGTGTTGTCAGATTATACCGCTAATTTGAAATATGTACTTTGATACTAATCTTGACCAACCATTTCTGAGATTGCGGTGTTCCCACATTCAAGTAGATTGGAGCTGCACTGTGATGACTGGAAATGGCCTCCCGAGCGCATTCCAAAGATGGCCGCCAGTGGACTGACTTGCTACAAAGATTTTGCGTACACCCATGAACACACAAGAGATCATGGTGGAAGTCAAGATTTTCATTGTAAGCACCTTCAATTTTGGGTTGGATGTAATGAAAAGTTCTTGTATATCTTCAGAAGACTCAGGGCCGGTACTAGGATGCTGTGTTTGGGGGTGGGTATGGGGCATTCTGACCTTTGGGGGTCAGCAGGTTGATCGTTCGTAGGTCGTTTGTCATTTTGGGGTGTGTGTGGGGGGGCATGATTGTTTTTGCAATTAGTCCATGTGGCCATCAGAATTTACTGGGGGGCACGAGGAAATGCTCTCCCTAGACCCGGCCATGCATTGAAGGCTGTTATTAGTACTATTGGCTCATTATTGGCTGATGTCTCATGTCTGACCGCAATGTGACACAATGAGATGGAGGGGAAGATTTTTTGATTATAACAACTTAAACTTCAGCCCACAAGTTATATGGACTAATTTCATGATGCTTTGTTATCCTTATGAAGCTTGACAGAGGTCCACATTTACTTTCATTTTATAGACAGTAGCGCTCTGGACATTCTGCAAAAATTCTCTGTTTCAGCTATACAAAAGAAAGTTAGTCATTTGAAAGTTAGATTATTGGATTAAATTATTTTTGTGGGAACAGAATTTTAATGTTGCAATGTTATTCAGATGTATTGATGATGTTTAAATTTGTTATGTTAAGGACATTTTTTTAAGATGTTAAACAGTTTGTAATATTATAATCCACTGTGAATACCTTAAATCATCAGGAGAATGTGCTATTTGGATGGGTTCTTTCATTGAGGAATTTATTTTCACTGGCACCTTCTGCAATGAGGATTTGGCATCTGCATTTGCCTGTAGACTAATATAAAAATATCAATGAATCAGTTGAACTTTATGGTTAGTAATGCATCCATTTATTTAATGTTTACAAATGTTTTGACACTAAACATACTTTAGTTCTGTACAGGTTGTTTCCTTGTTGAGATAAATAGGAAGCCCCATCGACTGATCACTTTTCATTGACACACCACTAGGCACAGAGAAAACAGAGTCCTCACGCTGCGCCAACCTAAAATTAAGACATTTTTAATGGTAAAGTGTTTCATTTCTGCACTGCGAGCACCATCAAACAGAACTGCAAAAATATATTTTTTTCAAATAGGTCATGAATACACTCATTCCCGCTCATTTGATCTTTATATTTACATTTATGCATTTGGCAGACGCTTTTATCCAAAGCAACTTACAGTGCAACATGGTGTTAAGTGCCTTACTCAAGGACACAATGGTGGCGGCTGTGGGGCTCGAACCAGCATCCTTCTGATTACCAGTTATGTGCTTAGACCACTACACCACCACCACTCCACTTATATAGTGAACTATGTGAAATTCACTATGTAGTGAACAGTGAATCTATTGTATGCATTGAATAATGAATGTCAGTGGTTTTGAACACAGTATATGTATGAATACATAAAATGTCTCATGTTCTCTCATGCGCTTTGTAGTTCAGCACTGTGACAAGATATTATGATGAGTAGAGGCAAAAATGTACAGATTCCAGTTTCAGATTTAATTACTTGCAAAATGTCAGTGCGGACAGTGTAGTGTACAACTACATTTCTGTTTACTACTCTATTGGCATGTGTATCAGTGGTGGTGTATATGATGTCACCTGTGTTGAAGATTTCCCTCTTTACATTTTAACAGAGGAGACCATTGACTCTGTCCCGGTGAAGCAGGTCTATTTGACTTGTTTAAACTAAAAACAAATCAAATTCAGCGTCAGCAGTTTTTGTGGGTTGTATCAAGTACAAACACACATAATCAAATTTATGAAGAGAAAACATTACAAACCTTAAAGCATCCAGTTCAATTGCTGAGTCCATGTCCCCACTCATTTTAGCTTTATAAACCTCATCAAATGTACAGAAGATAATGTGCCTCTTAAAACATCATTACACCTGCAGCAGCAGAGTATAGCAGATCATCTCATGCCACAACCACTGTATGGAAAACGAACAAAATGACAGAATTCTCATCAGAAAGTGGCTTTTGAATGACAACAAATGTCATTAAAAATACAAAACCTAATTGTTTTTATGTGACAAGATGTTTTAACAGGGTTCAATAGAGTGTGTGGATCACGCAAGTCAATGACTTCTGAACTTTGAAATGATTGTAATTGAAATATAGTTTCTGTATTTATGTACAGGCTATAAGTGTCATTATGTTACATCATAAAAGTGACATTAAAGTTTTAAAGTTTTCGAAAACTTCATTTTGAAAACTGATCATTTATATTAGTGATTTAAAAGATGAACAAACTTTAATGTTATTTTAGTTCATTTTAAAGGCTTTTTTGGTAATATTTTATAATAAGGATTCATTTGTCAACATTAGTTATCTATATTATTTCATATGAACTAACAAAGAACAATAATTATACAGCAGTTACTTAATTACTTAATGTTCATTCAACATATACTAGTCATTGATTTGTATCAAAAGTTGTATATGTTAACATTATGTTAATCAATTAATGTACTATGAACTAACATGAACTAAGAATTAAAATTAGTATTTATATTAACTATGATTAAAAAAGAGTGAATAAACCCAGTTCAAAATGTATCGTTCATTGTTACTTTGTGATACCTAATGCAATGATATTAAATCAAATCTTAGTTTAAGACATCACTTTGAAGTAAATGCATATATCCTACATATACATTAAGCATAAATAATTTAATTATGTATATATATATATATATATATATATATATATATATATATATATATATATATATATGTAAACACATTCACATACACAAAATCCACATTGAGGATGGTCAGGGAACACTGGATTGCAATATTGAAACTTGAAGTT
Organism: Xyrauchen texanus; assembly: GCF_025860055.1. Taxonomy (NCBI): domain Eukaryota; kingdom Metazoa; phylum Chordata; class Actinopteri; order Cypriniformes; family Catostomidae; genus Xyrauchen; species Xyrauchen texanus. Next base: position 24,055,745 of record NC_068324.1, read on the forward strand.
ACATGAATTACATAAATATATAAATATTCAATTTAAAAAATCTAAATCATATTTTATTACTCACCTCTCCACAAGATGGATTTTAATTACTTATGAAAATAGAAATATTTTAGCAATATGTCGTCTAGCATTTCTTTGTATTTCAACTGTAGGCGATTATTACTTTGTCACTTTCCTGTTGTTGTATAACTGATGGAATGCTGTTGGACTACATGTACTGTAAATCAACTAGAGCAGATCTTAAAGCTACAGTCCACAATTAATCATGCTAGTAAAATCTGGAAGCACTCCAGTTAGAGGAACTAAGCACTGTTCTACAAAAGGCAGATTTGACATAAATAAAGTGTGTTTGCACCGAGGACTTCTAATATACCTATTGAGAATTGTGCATTAGCGTTTTCATTTTCAAAGGCAGTTAACATTGTGTGTGTGTGTGTGTGTGTGTGTGTGTGTGTGTGTGTGTGTGTGTGTGTGTGTGTGTGTGTGTGTGTGTGTTTAAAGATGTATGCATTTCAATGGAGTAACTAATTACCATCAAACTGAATTGAGCAATCTTTAACAAAATGGCTAATGGATAGTTTGGATGACAACAGCTTGCATTAAGAAAGTATAATCAGCATTAAATTTACAATAAATAGTTTAATAGTATAGTTATTAATGTAATAAAACAAGATAATATAATATGCTCTTTCTGACCATTGACTTCACATGTAAGTTAGTGTGATCACTCATCACATATTAGAAAAACATATCAACATTTTGGGAAATGCTCTGCGTGAACAGTCGTACAGATGTAGGCTAGTTTGCACCAGCTCTGCAACTCTAGGCTACACTGTGTTTTTACTGACTGATCTCGAGCGCAGAAAAGGATGTTAGCATCAATGTTGTTAGAAACAATAAGCATATGGAAAGAGAATGAACATAAAACAGTGATACAAATGTAACAATATTATGATACAATCTAAATAAAACATGTAGTATAGTTATGTGGCTTTTAAAACCCTTTTAGTTTTATAGTCTGTGTTGATGAGTAAAATTTCATAGTAATCAAGTTGTATGAGGAGTACAGTGCACATGAAGGTAGTTTTTGGTTAAAATAATTAACACATTTAAGATGTTATTTGTGATTTACTGATATGAATTTCAATACATAGTAAGACATCTTAACCGTTTTAACGTTTAAAATATATCTATTTTATATATAATTTTAATTCCATGTGCACTTAAGTATCAGGACTTTTAGCACAGAGTTGTGGCATTTGACTTCCGTTGGCTGGCGTCACTTCCGCCCAATGGCCTGTAAATGCAGGAGGCCATGTTACACTAGCAAACAGCTGTTTGTTTACGCTGTGAGCCGCAGACATATCTTTAATCAAACTCTCTGTGCATCGCTGTGTGTTGGTGTGTGAGGATGAGCGGCGGAACGCCGTATATCGGCAGTAAGATCAGTTTGATCAGTAAAGCTGAGATCCGCTATGAGGGAATATTGTACACCATCGACACAGACAACTCAACCGTCGCGCTCGCGAAAGGTCTGACAACACACTATAAACACATGTTCATTGCATAAACATACTATTTAAAAACTTTAGGCTGTGTTTTATATGCCTTTTATATTAGTTGTTTATTAGAATTTATCAAATTCTACTCAGTTGCCTACATAGACAGCAGCGGGGCGCATGGCAAACGCACCAGATTAATGATTTATGTCAATTTGTTTATTGTGAAACTTTCTATCACTTTTTTCCAGCCGTTATATCAGTTAATGTTGCCTTTTCCAGCCGTTATATCCGTCATTTCCATATCAGTAAATAAATATACAGTTTGATCTTCAGTTTGTTAGAATCTGTCATGATTTTTCCTTTACACACAATTACCATGAGGTTAACTGTTGCAAAAATATATTTTCTGCACTGCAGTAACTTTTTATTTATATTTTTATTTTAATACAGCATAATGACATATAATAACAATAATAAATGAGAATGGGACAACATTCTAACGGTGTTTCCTTTTATTGTTTTATTTGTTTTGATGACATTGAATACTAAGTTACCAGTTTTATTGTAGACACATTCAATTAAGTGGCTAATTATGATTACTGTAAAAGTAGTCATTGCTCATATTTAATAGCTTGAGTTCACAGCTGCTTTTGGCTCGCAGCAGCTACGATTATTTAGTATCTCTTTACCACAAAGGGAATTATTAGCTACTACAAAGGGGTATTCCGGTTTCAATACAAGTTAAGCTCAATCAATAGCATTTGTTGCGTAATGTTGATTAGCACAGCGATTCACTTAAAATGAAAGTGAATGTGGCCAATTTTGGGGGTTTAAAGGCAGAAATGTGAAGCTTATAATTTTATAAAAGCATTGGCTTTAGTTCTTGGTGAAACGATATTAGAGCTGTACTTTTTAGTAGTTGGTACATTTTGCAATCATTTTAAGGTTTACAACGTTATGGAAAAGAAGTTTGATGTAACTTTACACAGAAAATGTTTGTAAGCGAATTTAGCACAATTTAATCATGATTTAATCGTGTTATCATGCATATTGTTTACGTCTTGGCTATATTTTTAAAACAGAGAATTTTAACATTTACGGATTGACCTCATTCACTTCCAAGTGCCTCACTGTAACCCAGATTTTTATTTATTTAATAAATAAAAAAAATTAGGGACAGGTCGAAGTTTTTTCTTTTCATCAACATTATGCCACAAATTCTGTCGATTGAACTTAGCTTGTATGAATCCAGAATATTTCTTTAATGATGATTTAAATTTGAAGCCAGATTTGCATTAATAATTTGGCAGTGATGGTTCAGATACTAGATCAAGAAATTTCTGAAGTTTTAATTGCTTGAAGATTATTAAAAAGATTTAGTAAAATCTCTCTGAAAGGCAGTTAAGTTGTTACAAATCTGTTCGTGTTGAATTAATGTTAATTTTGGGGCCTATGATTTGTTATTTGTATTGTGGTTGTAGTGCGCTCTTTTGGGACTGAGGACCGCCCGACGGACCGGCCCATCGCACCCAGGGATGAAACGTTTGAGTACATTATATTCAGGGGAAGTGACATCAAAGACCTGACTGTGTGTGAACCCCCCAAACCAACATGCTCCCTGCCTCAGGACCCTGCCATTGTTCAGGTATTGACACAAACAACAGTTTGTTACAAACACCAATAGAGGTTGACAAATATAGTATTTTGCCGATACGATAACCAAGTTGGCAATACAAGGCGATAACCAATTAATCTGCCGATAGTTTTTAATATTGATACTGAATAAAAAAACAACATTTAAAGAAGGGATGCACTGATACCACATTTTCTCTTCCGATTCAGGAAATCTCAGTATCGGCCAATACCGATCTGATAACAGTGTTGTTTTTTTGCATAATCCGTTTAGAATATCTTTACATTATTGTGTGGAACTCATTGGGAGAACTCTTTAATATGTAAAGAAACACAAATCTCTAACTACACATTATTTCAATATAAACGTATCGCTTATTAAGAAACATTCATTCTAGAGGTCGACCGATATGGGTTTTTTCAGGCCGATGCCGATCTTTTGAAATCCGGGTCGGCCGATTAATGCTGCCGATTTAATTTGGCCGATATGTGCTTGTTTTTAACCTTTTATTTGAAAGATAAAATGTAACACAAATAATTACTTAAGATAGACAAAATTTCTCAACAAATACGTTTATTGAACACTTGACCAATCTGCACTTGTACACTTAAATTAAAAATGTATAATGTAAAAACATATTGTATAAATAATGTATAACAAATATATTAAATAAACAAAGCAGGTGTTATGAACTGCTCCGAGACACGAAGGTAGAGATCCAAATGCAGCTTTAATTAAGGGGCAATCCAGACACGTAATCCAATATTCAGAGCATCCAAGAGAAGCACAGGCATAACTAGGGATTGGTATCATTAAGGTTTTAATGGTATTACTACTACCGATACAGCTTTCGATCCAGTACTTTAACGGTATTCTTAACGGTTCTTTTTGTTTTTTTATATATATATATATATATATATATATATATATATATATATATATATATAATATAACAAAGATAAACGTTATATAGGCACAGTGATTTAATTTCAGGAAGGTCTACTAACATTACTGTTCAGGTGTGGTCTAAAAAGAAATCTAATAAAGTAATCAATTGTAAAATAACACTGCATAGTTTATCATAGATTAATGCTTATTAATGCAGGTTATTCATTCAAGAGCTGTAAGTGATTTTCTCTTTGCCTTTTGTTGTTTGATTCGCAGTAATGACTCAATCGTCATCATGTTTATTAGACTGCTTCCCCTTTAAGACCGAGTCTAATAGGCTCCTGATACACCATATTTTCTCCCAACTATTTCCATAACTACGTCCATTTAAGACATAAACTGTGTTTAAGTGAATCTCCAAGCCGGTCGTTTTGACATATTTGTGTGTATAGTTGATTGTTTAGACACGCACATGAAACCCAAAGTTGCCTATACTTTGCTTGTGTCGTTGCGGCCTGTTTCGGAGCGCGCGCCACCTTGGGAACTGTATCTCTTGCGCTCTTTTTATTATTAAACGCGTCCAGCAATTTAGCAACAGTAGCTAGACTGCATTTTACAACAATCACCGATCGTGCTGATTCTGACGTTAAGTTTGAGTTTTAGGGAGAAATGTCAGTCAACCGCTGTGAAGGGAAGGAAGTTGTGCTAGACAGAATGCAGCTTATGTATAAATATTCTTTTTATAATCTTTGGAAGGCGAAATCTAAAATAAAAATCAGACTAATATCACAGAACCAGGCTACGTTTGAATGTTTAGTTCTGTCACTCATTAAGCAGGGCTCGTGTTGTGCTCCCTGTGGCACCACGTGAGAGAGATCTCTCTCTCTCTGACTGCGAATAGCTAAATTGCATCACAGACAAATGGTTTCATATTATTATACATAGAAATGGCTGGCAAGATAAAATAACTTTCTCTTTATAGCAATAATAAATGTATTTTCTTAATTTCTCCAGTACCGACAGCAGAACCGATAACGTCCGAAGCTTACCAAAGCCAGTCCTTCACTAGCCTATAGTCGCTGGTATCTTTTTTTATTACTTATTTCTCTGCATTGAGTGACAACCCTCTCAAATATAAGACACACAAACAGAACAAATAAAAGTCTCTGATTCACTGTCTGTAATTGCAAAATTCTTGCTTCCTTATTGTGACATGATAGCAACCCTTCTGCTGTGATAATGCAACTTCAACTACGCTATCAATATCCAAAGTAGCCGAACGTCATGTCACTTATCGCGTTTGTCACGTTTTTTCTTGAAGTTGGCAGTAACATATCAAAAGTTTTTAATTAAATATAAAGGAGTTATACAAATGTAATCCTTACCGTTTTCTCCAAGGAACTTAGCTCCTTCCTTAGCACTGGATGAGGTCTGCTCACTCTGCTGGAAAATGACTCTAGAGGCAGCGTGCGTCGAACACGTGTTCCACAACAACACTAGGCTGCCCACAGATGCGCCTGCCTAATAATCGGCTTGATATACTTGGATATTGGCCGATGCTGATTATGTTAAAAAATGCAAAAAATCGGCCAATTAATCGGTCAACCTCTAATTCATTCAGCTATTTTTTGGAACCCATTCAATTTAAATATTGTTATAAATTGTAAACCAATACTAATGATGACAATAATACATCTTTTATATATATATATATATATATATATATATATATATATATATATAAATATATAAATTTTTTTATTTTTTTTAAATACAACCGTAATATATTTAAGTCGTGCACTTTTTAAACCCTCACACTTTTAAATTTGACAGGAAGTCCTGTATGTGTCTGTAGGCAAGTTCATAGTAGTTTCATTCGCTTCTTATTCAAATTCTGGTCAAATGCACCTGGTGAGGGGTCTTTAATGTGAAACTAGGGCAAACTAGTGAATTGCAATGTCTTATGCTTTTTTTAACGCTTCTGTAAGATTCAGTGATATTTTTGTTTGTATTTTGCACTATTATGCTCATTTAAATTCTCCAAGAATCTCGTCTCACACACACACACGATCACTTGATGATTATTTAATCAAAATGACAAAATACGCATTACTGTGAGGATAAAAAATGAATTAAAATCAGATGCGTTTTTGATTTATTTATACATTTTTCTTGACTGCATGAAGATATTTTTCTCAAATCTCTCAATACCTTTAAATATACAATGTATCTGGCTAAGCATAAACGTGACTGGATGAAAAGTAATGCAAATAGATGGTAATACATTTGTGTAGGACTTGCGTGTTTTTTGTCACATTATTCTAACCGCTTGAGGTTAGCGTCGTCTCAGCCAGGTCTGCAAACATACTGATGTTCTCTATTAATGCACCAGCTATTCAAGAAATGAATTACTTTATAATGATATGACAACATGTACTGTATGCATACCTTTTAGTTGTTGGTGTTTTTAATCTGCATTATTCAGCTCTGTGAAGTGTTCCACTGCATTCAATATGCAGTCACACGTGTCAAAACAACCACCACGATGATAGTTTTTATTTCACCTCTAGAGGCCGCTCTCATACTATATAAGGACAGCGCGCCCTTCCCAGCCGCTCCAGCACCGGACACAACGGGGGAACATTATTGGTGTGAATTTTCCCGATAACGATGGTTCCAGAAATCGTTAACTGTACCGATTAATCAGCAAAACCGATATATAGGTTGACCTCTAAACACCAACCTAAACAGCATTTTTGGCACATCAAATATTCAAACATGTGTTAATGATGTGATGCTTTTTTTTTTTTCCCCTAATCTATTAAATTAATCAAATACATTCTCAAATGAATTACTTGAATACACCTCTATGATGGACATGATTTCAATTTCTGAGTTCAGAGTAATTTTGATATTTCTACTGGGGCTTAAATTTAAAGGTGCACTCAGTATCTTTTGTCTTTGTCAACTTGGATTTTCAGTGACAACTAGTTGTTTGGATGCAGTATCATTTAAAATCAGTAGTTTTCAGTTTCAGATGTCATTGTAGAAATTTTCACAGTCAGGCATGATTAATTTAGTCCTTAGTTTAAACTGAGATTAAGAGATTAGTATTCAGATGGTCATGTGATTCTAAAATGGCAGCCCCCATGTGTGGACCCTCTCCATGTAGAATATAACTGCTTTTATAAGGGTACTGATATGACTGGAGTCTTCATTTTAATGTGTGTGCTCATGATTTCATACATGTATTGCAAAATTACAGTTTATGTCTTTTAGAATCTTTTTTTTTTTAATGAGGAAAAAGTGACTGAGTGCACTTTTACATTTCTAAGTGTTGTAACTGTTCAGAAACGGTAAAAAAGAAAAATGAAAGCTGAAATCTTGAAAGAAAGAGATGTTTGCTTAAATGCTTTGGAATAATCTTTTATTATTGTTTAAAAAAAAAAATAAGCATTGAAATAATTCAGTTTAAAACTTTCATATTTAAGAATTGTGTCCAACAATTAATGTTACAAAAGAAAAAAACATAAAGAAGGTTCTCCTTTATACGCTCAATCTTTTCTATATAGATATTATGACTTCATGAAAAATGAGGTAACCCTAAGAAAATATTTGTAAAAAAGACGAAAACAAAGTACCTGTTAAACTTTTATGAACTTGCATGTATTCAAAGTATTTTAATACCTTTTACTTTATGGTTAAACCACTTGACACTTAAAGTAATTCAATATTTTATTAAAATGTTTGTGGAAAAAGGTTTAATGTTTTAATATATATATATATATATAACAACTCTGATTACATTTCAGTGAACTTGAATGTGTTTTAATCTAAATAAATAAAACAAAATGTATCGCCTTGGACAAACTTATTTGTCAATGACCCACATGCCCATGATTCCCACAAATGTTATCAAGTAGGCAGCACGTTATGATTTGGGACAGTGGTTGTTTAATGACTGAACTAGCAAGAATGTTACTTGAAACTTTATGTATTGAGCCTCATAGTACAAAGTTCTCCCATTTTGGTTTTAGAATGTCATTGGAACGTAAATAATTCCATGTCTTATGATAATTTACTCTTGTCAGGCTTCAATGGGATCTTCAGCTGCTCCACCATCAGCCTTCCAGTCAGGGAACTCCTACGGGCTTTTCAACCGTCCACCAGTCGCCCCCTACAGCCAGTTCAACACCAGCCCACTGCTCATGCCAGAGTTTGGGGCTGTTGGACTGGGTAAGCACCCCTTCAAAAATTAGCTTTTCAATCTTGGCTAAAGCTGGCATCTCACTCTGCATTTCTTTCCTTACATTTTCTATCACAAGATTAATTTACTTAATTGCTGGTCAGTCAGTGGGAATCAGAGCTTGGTTTTCATCATTAACCCTCTGGGGTCTGCGGGTATTTTGGGCCCTGGAGAAGTTTTGACATGCCTTGACATTTGTGCTTTTTTCAGATGATTAAAAACATATTAATGGCTAAAGTCTGAACACTGTATTCAGCACAAACTGGGCTACAATAATATGTGAGTACTATGTATGTACAGGTTTGTATTTTTGAGAACATAACTTTTATGCATGTTTTTTTTTTTTGTCTAAACTTTTGTCCACAAGACTTTTGAGAACTGGAACTTGTAGCCTACAAAATGATGTGAAAACCATCCTGATCACTCATTCATACAAAACAATATAGTAATTTAACTTTTGTAAAACACTTTTAGTGTTGAAAGATAATATGCGAGGAGGCGTGAACTATCACGAATATTTATGTGATTCACACCTGAGGACACAAAGGCCCATCAATGAGGAATGTGACAAAGAGAATGAATGTGAGGAGACTTAATGATCAAAATCAAGTTTTAAATTAAAAGTAATCGGACTATATATTTTCTTTACATAAAGACTTGACTTAATTTTAAACCTACACTACCGTTAAAAGAAGTCTCTTCTGCTCACCAAGACTGGATTTATTTGATCCAAAATACAGAAACAACATTGATATTCTGAACTCTTTTTACAATTTAAAAGAACAGTTTTCTATTTGAATATATTGTAAAATGCAATTTGTGATCAAAGCTGAATTTTCAGCATTGTTACTGCAGTCTTCAGTGTCACATGATCCTTCAGAAATCATTATAATATGCAGATTTTATAATATGGGCATATTTAAAGTGTATTTTACTCATTTAACTTGAACACATATTTGCAACCACAAGCTTTGTCGATGATAATGAGGCAGCATAAACGCTAGTTAAAATATAATTTAAAAATTCATATTATTTTTATATCATATTACATATTATATTTATATCATACAGCATAAAATTTAAATACCTGCTTCAAACGTTCATTGGAAAATGTTAACGCTTCCATAATTTCCTGGAGATTTCTCATCTGTGTTTCCTTGCAAACACGCAGAAAAATGAATGAAACGTGTTTACAACCTCAGTGGGGGCGTGTGCATTTGCGCTGATCGCCTCAGAACATTAGCGTATGAATGGTGCGCTCTGCTGGTGGGTGTGATCACATTACAGATAATGAGATGGACCGGTAAAAACTGTACATCGCTTAGTTTCATACAGATTACATTGCAGGAGAATATTTGTTTTAAATTTTAATTGTTTTATTTAAAAGTAGACATTTTAAGCTTTCTTTAGACATATGTTTCATGTTTGTGTGATAAGTATTCGTGGAGTTTCAGTTCATTTTTGTGACGCGTTTCTGAAATATGCTCGTGAACACAGAGACTGCAGAAAGCTCACCCTTTTTATTTTCTTTATTTTACAAAAGCACAAGATTTTGTTGTTATTGAGTTTACACAAATAAAAGTAGACCCTTTATAGTCTCTAATGATGTCTTACACTTATCTGTATACCCCAAAATTATGGAGTATTTTAAGTTGTTTCCGCTGTAATGACGAAAATATTAAGCAGGACGTGCCGGCGCGTCTGTCGACCCCAGAGGGTTGAGTCACTGTGGCAAGCTCTAGGGATCTCTTTAAGTGTTCAATGATAGCGCTTTTCCACCGATATGGTTCGTGTGCAGGTTCCTGGGCCGGTGTGAATTCTCAAATAGTTTTGCACATTTCCTCCACAGAAAAGGCTGTTCTGGGTTCGACACCGGCCCCAAAAGCTTGCTGGTTTCTATGCAGGAACCAATTATGTCAGGGGACTGAGGGCAGGATAATGTTTCGTCACCATTGTAAAGTTTTTCCAAACAACAACAACAACAACGGTAACTACTCTCTGCAGCAAGGAGACAATAATCGCTCTATGACAATAATAAAAAAAAAACACACAATTATCAGACATTAAAGGCATTCAGGTTACACGATGATGCGAGTGCTCTATTTGCGATATGGTATTTATGAAGATTCGAGATAAACTAGAGCGATCACAAAGGAAAGAAATACTCTACTAGAATCAAGATACTGCACGAAATGATGCAGGCTTCGTTCAATCAGACAATTGACCAAACCATGAACAAACTGAAAAACACTTAAGGGAATACAGGAACCATAAGAAGGACATATGCAAAAGCGATAGTGCTCAAAGCAACAATGTTTTGGACTTGGACAACGACCAGCCTGCTAACTAACCGGACATTAAATTCAGCCAGTCATGCTCGAGATAAACAGCGAATCGCCGGTGTCCTCTGCAGCTGATTTCTGTAAGTTGTTACATTTTCCAACTTTGTTAGCTTTACTTACACCGTTTCATCTTATTTTGTGCATTTTGTTCTGTAAGGGGATTTTTGACCAGCTACTCCCTTAGTTTGGAAGATCGTGGCTATCTGTTAAGTAAAACGATGAGATTAATTATAATCAATATCTCATTTATATGCTATGGCAAAAATCCAAATACAATCATCTGCTAAACCAATGTTAATAATGATTCGACTGTAATAGTTAACAGAACTATTAAGCCATAGTTCATACAATGTAATGTAATTACATGACCTGTCGTCTTCAGCGTAGATGTCGTCTCTGACAATCTTGTTGAGCAATGTAATAACGATGGATTGGATTAATCCGTATGTTTAAATATATCCTTAAAAGCTGTATACAAACACACTGTGATGTGCCATGTTTATGTTATGTGGTAGTCCCTTGAAACTACCATTTAGACAGTAACCCGTTTGTCTCTCAGGGCAGTGGAAAAGCATGGCCGGTTTAAGATGGGCTCTGTGAACCAACGGAGGACAGACTAGGCACGATAACATCGCAATTTTGGTGGAAAAGGGCTCGGAGTTTATTCTCATGCTGAATGTTTAGAACACAGACTATATCAACAATTTAATTAGTTCAATTCTAGCTGAAACTGCACAGCTTTCACTTCAGAAACCTTTATCCAACTTTGTAGGACTTTTAATAATTGTCCCTAAATGTGAGGTTGTACCAGAACAGATTTTATTTGCAGAGGTGCCAGATAGAACTGGATACATCAGCCCATATTCTTGTATGATGCTGTGGCACCTCTGACGTGTGTGCTGCTCTTCTCCTCACAGGAGGTGCTTTGGGCACATTTGGTAGTGACTCTGTAGCACTGTCTCTCAGCAGTGCTATTGGCTCTGCTTTCACCAATCACACTCTTTGAGTACATTCACAGCGGAAGGTAACGACTCTTGGTGACCAGTAATTAACCATGACTTGGCTTTATCTCGCATGAATTCGCCAAATACAATAATTCTGATCTGTTAAATAAAAAAGCCATCTGTTTATAAACCAGCAAGTCTGTAACAGTAAATGTTGAGGGATCTCTTGTCTGTGGGTCTCATGAAAGTTTCAAATGTAACAGTTTCACTTCTCCCTTGTAGTGTAGACACAGATAAGGCACCTGCATGTTTAGGGTCTAATGGATTTCTGAATTCTCTTAACTTACATAATTGACGTGAATACCTGTGGAAATACCAATTTTTTTTTTTTTCTATAAAAAAATGGAAATTTAACTTGTAAAAGCTGAAATTCTTGGGATCTGTAACTGCATTTTGACATGGAATTCACAATTCAGTCATTAATCTTGTCAAAATGTAATCAAAGATTGCTATATATTATTTCTTACTACTAAAATGGATTTCAGAAATCATTAAAATCGAGAATAATTAAAGATATCTTAAAACATGTTTTTACTAGTTGGTTACATTACAGATTTCAGAAATGAACTTAACTGCCAGTGTGAACCAAGTTACAGAAAATGAGCATTTTTTTACTATTTTGTAAGTCTGTTGTTGATATCAGGAATGAACATTTGCACTAGTAAAAACGTAATTATTGATATAAAAAATGAGCTGCCAGTAGATTTTTTTTATAGTTAATCACGATTAAGATTTTAAGTGCTGAAATTTGACTATATATTTCCTTTCAAAATGCATTTATTTCCTTCTTTGGAAAGAACAAAACATTTAACAATAATGCTTCATTAACATTTTCCAAATTCCACAGTACAAAGACAGAAATTCACTAAAATGGCACCAACTATAGTAACATTAAACCATTTATTTTATTATTGAAATCATTTAATTGACCAAAGTCTAAGTGAGACGTTGACTGATTGACAGAACTGCTATTCATTACAATGCACATTAAATCTCTTTATCCCTCATCCTCCACAATATTTCTCGTCATCAGGCTGTCTTTTGACTTTGGATAAAGAATGTACATGATTTGTTTCAGGGCTGCAAAGCGCCTGTTGAACTCCACATGAAAAGCGCTTCTTTTTCTGCTTTTAGCGCTGGCACTGCCGATGGTAAACTAATTCATCCGAACTGTCTAATAATCATTGGATTAATGCAGCAAGGGGTACAATGTTGAAATTGTTAAATATGAGCGGAGCGTCAACAGACCCTCCACGGGAGAACAAGCTGCGCATGCTTGTAAGAATCAACATGCTTATGTGGTAAAATGCTGATTTACAAAAGACACAAAGAACTTCACTTTTTTTCTCAAGTTCCATCAGCATTTGTTTTATAAGAGGTCCTTTCTCCTTTCTCACTGTTGTGTGTTTTGTTTGTAGTGCGTAATCTAGTGTAATGTCCCCGCTGGACTCATAAGGGTCTGCCCTCTAACGAGTGTACAGAACTCACACAGCTGAATAAAATGTCAGAATTTGTCAAATCGGTACATGCCATAATTAGGATTAAGAATTTCTTTTAGATGTTATACATTAAGTAAAAAAAAATATATATGATTTTTTGTTAGTCAGCAGTACATTGCTGATATGTGAAATTAGAATTTCAGCTGGTAAGACATTAAAGTCTGCATGAAACTGATGTTGCGACCAACTTCTTTGTGATGTATTTCTGAGTGAAAAGGCTTATCGAACAAGAAAGAAATGTCGAGCGGGGACTTGAGTTTATCCATCTGTTGTTGATTGGATTGTGAAAAGTGGGCGTTGCATACCAGAATGAAAGAGGCAGTTCTGAATGCGAGTTTGCAGTCGACAAACACAAAACAGTCGGGAACAGGGTTATGTTAGGGAAACGGCAGAAGAAACATCTCTTAATTTCTGCATTAGCTGCTAATGTTTTTTTTACTGACTACAATGTGCATACATCAGCAGAGAAGTGTGAGTCATATTACCGGAAGAGCAAATTATTACAATTTGATTTAAGATTATGCAGTCAAATAAATGATAAAATGGCAAAAAATACATTGATGAATCATTCACAATAAGACTAGTAACCAGTGCATTAATAAAAATAAATATGGTCCATTTTGTTTCGTGCAGACTTTTATAGTATTTGTGTTTTGAACAGTAAATGACAGATTATTGTGAAATTCTACTTGTGTGTATTGGTTGGGGTTAATAATTGTTTTTACTGGTGGAAATTCCCTTTTTTTTATTTCAAGAATGAACTTGATTTTTACTGGTGCAAACCTTATTACTGATATCAAGAATCAGAATTATAACTAGCGATAATTGCTTTTTTTGATGGGTCCTGTTTCACTCTGTTCAAGCTGAAAAGCTTCTGAAGTTTCACATGTTTATAGCACCATCTAGGGGTTATTTGTGAGAAAAGTGGTTTCAATGTTTATATCGATCTATTTAAAATGGCAGCAGACTTGCGTGAAAAGTGACTGTTGGGAGAAATTACATCTTATTTTAATCAAGTAAACATGACCGTAATAATTATATTGTTTCTGATATTTAAAAATAAGTATTTGCTGAATAAAAGTATTTTGTTTGTGCTTGGTTAAAATTGTATATATTTGATTGAAAAAGCCAGTTGAAATTACATGTATTAAATATGATACAACAGGTTTTAGAGGTATATCTCTCAATTACCGTTTGTGTGTGTGTGTAAATTCTGATTTTGTATAAGATATATTTTGTGTGAACTAATATTTCTGTGTATTTTCATATACACAGCCTGCTCTTTCATTATAACGATCTCATTATTTTACATTACAAGCTATTATGATGTTATTTTACCATATGTTCCTTAGACCAAGTGAAAAAAAATGTCAGTATAGTGTTTGGTGCATAAAATAAAGATGGTTTATTGAGAATTATTTATTTGTTATGCTTAATTAAACTGATTCATTTAAATTAATATTTATATAATGCAAGGAGAGAAAGTTGTCCTGGCCAAACTCAAACATTTGGTTTCTCTGATTAGCTCAGGGAGTCCTCTAATAATACTCCAAGATTTACCACTGTAGCATGTATGTACCAAGCAAATCAAATGTCCTACACACAAATGAATTACTGGCCCTCAGGAGCATAATGACCTTTAAAAGGATGATGTGTCTCATATGATAGATAAACGTGCAAGTTTTGTTAAACATTTGTTTTATAGTTTATCTAGTGGTACTAAAAACAGTCATATATAGATTTATTTTATTTTTTATATTACAGTAGCAGTTAAGGGTGGCTCACGTTTAAAGCTTAAAAGGGCCCAAAAGTGACAAGTAGTCAATGTGACTTGTGCGTCATATTCAAAGTCTTATGAAGGCATGTATAGGTCCTGGTGTGAGAAACAAATGTATATTTATGTTATGTTATGTAAAATCATCAGTTGAGAAGTATTCAAGTATTCCTGGGTGCCTGAGAGAAGCTTGTTTACAATGGCTCTTGCTTAAACCTATGGCATAGTCTCTACGTGGTGGTTTACTTTTATTGTTCTGCGCTGCTGTGTCTGTGTCGTTCTGAGTACACACCATGTACGATAAAGTTTGAGAGAATACCCTTGCAGATAAACCACACCATCAATGCGCTTAAACATCATCAGAACAAATACAAAACATCACTGTAGAGACCGGAAAGGTCTCGAGAAGACTTCAACAAGCATATTGTTTCACTCGCAGGCCAAATATATATTGAGTGAAAGGCACGAAAGCACAGAGTCTAGAAGGTGAAAGCTTTTGTCACGTTTTTGCTTGCAACTTAATGAAACAAATTGATCATAAAATGATCAGGTGCTCCTGATTAAAATTAGCCCAAAAGTGTTATGATGGATAGATCTTAAAATTATCTTGAAGAAAATATGTTGCTACCGCTGATATCTTTGTCATCCTGCGGAGCGGTGTCTGGTTACCAAGTGAATTCAAGTGACTTATAACCGCTGTTGTGAGCTGTGAAGACGTGATGCGTAACTGGCGTAGCTGCATATAACCTATGTAAATTACTGTATGGGGTTCAGGGGTGTTCCCAGAGAGAAAATGTATAAAAAATGTGAAAGTCTGAATGGACCATTTTTATATTTTCCTTAAAGTGAGAATCTACAACAAAATTAACACAACATCAGTAAAGCATAAAAATACTGTTTGCTTACAAGTATGCATATGCTTTCCTTGCCACCCATGCCATTATGACCTCTGATTGCTTTTTAAAAAATTACAACATAAATCAGCTTTTTTTATTTTTTATTATGGAAGTCTAACATGCTGATTAATGAAGCTAAATTTAGACAGAAAAAAACAACAACTTTATAGTCTAAAGTTAACTTGTCCTGACACAGACCTGGCTTAGCTGAACTGTCTGAATCACACATCAGACAGATGAAGATAGTTTCACTTTACTGCATTTTTGTTTTCTGCGGTGTGTTTAAGCAAAAGATGGCAGTATCTGTAGTAGTGTCTCTGCTACTGTTAAAATGACCGCCTTCGACTACATACAGTTCAGGCTTTATGCGGTGCTTCTATACAGGGCAGTGTTGCCAACTATTTCTCATGGGAAGTCGCCAAAGGCTCACTGAAATGTCGCTAAAAGTAGCTAAAATCACATGATGACGTCATTTATTACGTAATTCGTCAAATGTACATATGTAAATGAATTGATGTAAGAGCTACGTCAATTCTTTAAAGGTGTAGAACAATTTTTTTTTTTTTTTTTATTATTATTGAATGAATTATTTAACAATTAGTATTTAACTAATCATTTAGCGCTCTCTTATTGAACTTTTCAAACATTCAGACAGTGGGGGATTTCTTTATTTTGTTTTGTGATTAAACCGCATTATTGAACGATGACCATGTCCAAAAGTATCCTAGCAATAGCAACCAGGGGTAGATAGCGGTGTAGTGTTATATTTATTGTTAAACATGGATTTATATGCCTTATAATGCCACATGTGGAGCTGTTTTGGAGATACGTTTTATATATATATATATATATATATATATATATATATATATATATATATTATTTTTATCCGTTTTGTCTCGTGTGATGCTGAACCATCAGTGTTTAATACTTGTGTCCGTGTTACTGTGTCACAATGACTTTTTTACTGTGACGCCTCATCTGTTAATTTCATTCATCTCTACACTGTATTATAGATCAGGAGTTCAAATCCATTCTATTCTCTTTCTCTCTCAGCTAGATAATTTCTTAATGCTCCTCTATCGCTGTAGGCTGACTTTTCTAAATGGCTAGCATGGACGTGAGTTAAGGTTGAGTGTCGCAACAAATGCCAACAACACACAAGCTCGCTAGTCATTCGATTTATAGAGCATCTGTATGCACAAATCCAACTCCTGTTGGCATGCAGGTCAGTCTTATTACTTGAAACACAGGGGGGCGCTAGAAAACCGAGAAAAATGAGACCTCATTCACGATAGAGGTGATGGTTTTTTGTGTCGCCAGATGTGGAAGAATGTCGCTAAAGCAGACTGCAAAAGTTGCTATAATTGGCACTAGTCACAAGATGGCTCTTTTGCTCGCTAAGGGGGTCAAAAAGTCTCTAAATCTAGCGACAAATTCTGATAGCGGGGGGAGAGGCAACGCGTGCGGAGCGGGGATAAAGCACATTCAGCGTGAGAATAAGCGCGTAGTGCTAGATGCGCTTTATTCATGTTCTAGAGTGAAATATTTCTCTAGCTCCGAGCTCGCATTATTCCCGCTCCTTGCGCGTATGCCTACAAAATCACTTAGCCAGGTGTCCGATAACAAGCACGAAGATTTGGATCTGGGTCCGGATCCGGACCGGAGTCTGCCTAATGAGTGCCCATGCTATAAATCCTCCTCCCTGCTCAGTCAATCTCCACTTCATTTTCACTTTCCCAGGCTTCTGTTTTTGATGATTCACAGTCTTAATTCATATCACCCCCTACTGGGCAGAGAAGAGAATTTATGAAAAATTACCTGAAAAATTATCTGTTTCTCACCCACACCTATCATACTGTATCATGTCTGAAGACATGGATTAAACCACTGGAGTCATATGGATTACTTTTATGCTCCCTTTATGTGGATTTTGGAGATTAAAAATGTTGGCACCCATTCACTTGCATTTTATGGACCTACCGAGCTGAAATATTCTTTTAAAAATCTTAATTTGTGTTGTGTAGATCTGGGATGTAAATCGTGAGACAATTTTCATTTTTGGGTGAATAATCCATTTAACATAACTCATCAGGTTTGCTCTTCTGGCCAGCACAAATTTCCTCACTTTTGTCTGTCTGCGGGTCTTAACCCTTCACTGTATATTGTCACTGGTTATCTTGTATCCGAAAATCATTCAACATTCCTCTTGTGCAGGTCACACCGCTCCAGCTCTGGACTCGCTGAGAAAGACCCCTCCAGCGGAGGTTATCATCCCATCAGCCCCTGCAGCAGCCACCACCGCTGCACCTGCAGCAGTGACCCACAAGAGTCCTGTGTTCACTCGCCCGATGTCCACCAGCACCCAGCAACCAATGGACCTGTTTGAGCAGAGGAGAGGTGAGTTACTCTGCAGACCACAGAGAACAGGGCTATTGTAGTTTAGATTACATGTCTACAATGCCCAACTGTGTAGGTAGGCAGCTCATTAAGCTGTGAAATCCTGCCAATGGCTCTGTCACACAACCTAGGGAGCTGCTTTGACGCCTCCTGCCCACATAGACAGCTAGCTTTTAAGGTAACATTCTAATGGTATGTTCACATACAACACGAAGCAAGCGATTACATTCAAAGTCAATGCAAAGATGCAAATAGATGCGAATTTGCATCAGGCGGCGCAAATGATGTGACTCCAACACACAAAATCGCTTAATTTGCTTAAAATTCGCTTAATGCGTTGTCGCGAAAGCCTATCAACATTGAGATTATCCGGATGTCACGGACTTGGTAGCAGAAGAAATCTGGAAAAATTGATTAAAAATGTGTTGTAGCGGTGTGTGGGCACTGATTCCAGCTATTGGTTGTACTGTACTATGAACCAAGTCGTAGAAGCCCCTCCTCCTGTCCTTTTCTGGAAGAGAAGGGGAAATACTCTCGAGTTAGCGTTACTCGTGCAAAAGCGAGTTTAAACACATTTATAATCCAGAAAAGTTTATTTGCGTTGTATGTGAACATATAAGGCATAATCCACAATAATCAATTTTTCACACTATGTAGGCAATAACTTTGTGTGTCACACAAATAGTGCTCATCGTACAAGATTGATGTTATGTTGTTAAACTTGCATGATATTTTTATTTTTGGTGATTGAACTCTATTTTTGTGGATACTTTCGGTTTTGAATTAAATGTTTTTTTGATAATCTATGAATCTGTTATTTTGACACTTTTTTTTTTTTTTTTTTTTTTTTGGTGTGCTACATCTACTAATGACTTTGATCATGTAATCGGTTATTTCAACATTTATTTCGCTTGTTTTTTTTTTTAAGTGCTACAATGAATAATTATTTTGATAATCGATTTAGCTTTGAATTATTTTCACATTTCTCTTGTCTTGCCGCCTCATTGGACGCTTTTTTTAGTATGCTACAACTAATTATGTTGATTATCGATTACTCTGTCGATTTTGACATTTCTCTAGCCTCTTCTGCTATATTGTATTTTGTTTGTGTGTGTGTGCAACTGATTATTTTGATAATTGTTTAAATCGATTATTCCGACATTTCTCTTGCCTCAACCACCATACTCAATGTTTTGTACTACATCTAAGGATTATTTTGATAATTGATTAGTATGATTATTTCAAAATTTCTCAGCTAATCTGTCATATTGTATGCTTTGTTTTTAGTGCTAAAATTCATGATTATGTCAATTACTAAACTTTGATCAAGTTAAAAAAAATCCTGTATTTAAGTAAAGATACAATATTAACATATAGAATATAATGCATGTATGATTGTATACTATACCTTGTTTACCAAACATTTGGCAACATACATGGCATATAGAAAGAAAAAAATGTGTGTACACTCATTCAGTGTTTAATGGATTCTCACTTGTGGTAAAGACAAACAGAGCCTCTGCTACTAAATCGATTGTGACGTGTAATATACAGTAGGTGGCTATTAGGCCTAATGTATGAATTATGTGGATATAAACATGAAATGAGAATACCAACACTGACTGATACACAAAGCACAGAATGAAAATCCCTGTACAGTCCAGAAATTAGAAATGAAATAGGTGTGTCATGAGGTTTCAAAAAGTCATCATCACCATGCAGCTGAACAAATCTGAAAAGAAGCAAAATCACTTTAGCTGTTTTTATTATCATTTCAAATACAAATCATTAGCATGTTGAATTCATGTTTAAGTTTTGAAACATTACTAAGTTGTTATATGTACTGTACACATCTTGGATACGTATTTTGGATAAGTATTTTGCGAACAATACCAGTGCTCTGTTCCAAATATCTTCGCAGCATCAATTTCCAATAAGTGGAAATGCATCCGCTCTCGTAAAGGGACGGAGCGAGAATGGTTCTAGGACGCTCTTGCGTGCTAGCGCGATTGTGCCATTTTTCCATGTTGATTTAGGTGCTACCAGTTTCAAAATGGAAAAAGCACAACAGTCACACTCTGGTCTCAGGAGTTTAAAGGTTTATCATTAAAAAAATCAATTAATCTATAGAGAAAAACAAACAAATGGGATTTGTTTTTTTCATCTAGAACCAGACTGTTGCGCTCTATAGCCTGTATGTTATAAATACATTTTAAAAATTACTTCTACATCCTATAATAAGTATCATCACTGCACTGTGTTGAAGAGACTTTAAGTCTTAATGATGCTTGTGTGAACTGTGTTTGTTCACACAAATTGTGGCTTACTATACAATACTTTCATTACCATTCATAACCCCCTCTGACCCCTCATCTGCACTCAAGATCTGTGAAGAGGATGTGAGCCACCTCTTCCAAAGGCAGAATATCAGAAAGGCTCCTGGCCCTGATGGCGTGTCACCATCCTGCTTGAAAATCTGTGCAGCCCAGCTGGCCCCCATCTTCACACAGATCTTTAACAGATCACTGGAGCTGTGTGAAGTTCCAGCCTGCTTCAAACGCTCCACAATCATCCCGGTCCCCAAAAAACCCTCCATCTCTGGACTAAAAGACTACAGGCCTGTCGCCCTGACATCTGTAGTCATGAAATCCTTTGAAAGACTGGTTTTGGCCCACCTGAAGGACATTACAGGCCCCTTGCTGGACCCCCTGCAGTTTGCCTACAGGGCTAACAGGTCAGTAGATGATGCAGTCAACTTGGGACTGCATTACATCCTGCAACACCTCGACGCCCCAGGGACATATGCAAGGATCCTGTTCGTGGACTTCAGCTCGGCGTTCAACACCATAATCCCAGACATCCTCAGCACCAAACTCACCCAGCTCACTGTGCCAGCCTCCACCTGTCAGTGGATCACAAACTTCCTGACTGACAGGAGTCAGCAGGTGAGACTGCAGAACATCACATCCAGCACCCGGACTATCAGCACTGGCGCCCCCAGGGGTGTGTGCTCTCCCCACTGCTCTTCTCCCTCTACACCAACGACTGCACCTCAGGGGACCCATCTGTCAAACTCCTGAAGTTCGCAGACGACACAACGGTCATCAGCCTCATCCGGGACGGTGATGAGTCGGTCTTCAGACGGGAGGTTGATCAGCTGGCTCTCTGGTGCAGTCAGAACAACCTGGAGCTTAACATGCTCAAAACTGTGGAGATGACTGTGGACTTCAGGAGGAGCCCCCCATAAACATACTCAACAGCTCTGTGTCTGCTGTGGAATCCTTCAGGTGTCTGGGTTCCACTATATCCCAGGACCTGAAGTGGGAGCCCAACACTGACACCATCATCAAGAAGGCCCAGCAGAGGATGTACTTTCTGCGCCAGCTTAGGAAGCTCAACCTACCTAAGGAGCTGCTGATCCACTTTTACACAGCCATCATCCAGTCTGTTCTCTGCACCTCCATCACTGTCTGGTTTGGATCTGCCACCAAAAAGGACAGGAGCAGACTACAACGGACAGTCAGGACTGCAGAAAAGATCATTGGTGCCAACCTGCCCTCCATTCAGGACTTATACATTTCCAGAGTCAGGAAACGGGCAGGAAACATCACTGCAGATCCATCTTACCCCGGACACAACCTGTTCCAGCTTCTCCCCTCAGGTAGGAGCTACAGAGCAATGTACGCCAAAACCAACAGAAACAGTTTCTTCCCACAAACCATCACTCTGATGAACAGCTGATTTCTGACTCACAGTGTCAGGAAAAATTCCTGTGCAATAACCCAGTAACTCTGTCTCTAATCAGCCACCTGTTTACTGGTTACTACTTAATTTGATTCACCTTTTCTATTTCAGAGCTGTTCATAATGTTCATATTGTATATACTGTATACCAATCCACGTACCTCAAGTCACAACTCCTGCACAAAATACCTATACTATTTATTCCAGCATCCTTTGCACTATGCTTCATCACACTGTGTACATGTATGATAAAAATAACTTTACTCCTGTATCCTTTGCACTCTGATCAATGCACTGTCAATATGTCTATATTGTTTTTGTTCATAGTGTGTATATTTATGTTGTCTACACTGAAGCCTGTGTCTGATTTTATTTTATTGTGTTTTTTTCTGTATGAGTAAGCACATCGTGAGCAATGTACAATCCTGAGTCAAATTCCTTGCATATGTACACATACCTGGCAATAAAGCTGATTTTGATTAGCTTACAGTTTTTCACTTTTTTGTTTTATTAAATTATGTCTGTTCACTTCTGCTTTCATTTAACTCAACTGATTTCTGCCAGACCATCTCTTTTGTGTTTTATGGCTTCTGTTTGTTTAAAATAGGTGTTAGTTAGCCATATAATCTTCCTGTAGTGTAAAGGGTTATATTTTCTGTATCTCACAGGTAATTTATAGTGGTAAACTCATGTGCTCGCGTTCTCCTCAGCTCCTGGTCCTCCTGCTGCTCGCCGGGGTCGTGGCGGAGGTCATCGCGGTAGAGGTCGATTCCCCGTTAGGAGAGAAGGACCCATGCGGTTTGAGAAAGACTTTGACTTTGAGAGTGCCAATGCTCAGTTCAACAAAGATGAGATCGACAAAGAGTTCCAGAGCAAACTCAAACTGAAAGGTACAGAAGCATCAGTTCTTAACAGCAGACTGCAACATTTAATTTACATTCACACAACAATAAACCAAGAGTCATAAATGCTGTAAAACTGCTCTTTGTTACTTTAACTTCTGCAACGACTAGGAATAATTCAACCACAAATGAAAAACTGTCGTGATTTACTCAACCTGATGACGTTTCTAATGCGGAAAATGAAAGGGAAAATAATGAATATCCTGGCCCATCTTTTCCAAACACTGGCAGTTGATGGGTTTTGTTGAGAAGCAAAGTGAAATTTAAGGCGTTTTTCTGGCGCACGTTCATGGGTGCATGAGACAAGCTCGTTAAATTTGGACATTACTTTTTTCTCTGTGCAGATGAGAAGTGTGAGAAGGCGGTGAACGGTGAGGATAAGTGTGATTTAGGAGTGGACACTCAGAACAGTGAAGGAAACGCTGATGAGGAGGATCCACTGCGATCAAAATGCTACTACGATAAATCCAAATCATTCTTTGACAACATCTCCTGTGACGACACCAGGTCTGATGATACGCAGCACACACTTGCAGGGATAGGTCACACTAAATTCAATTCTGTCATCGTTTACTCACCCTTCCTTGATTTTATATAAACCTCCATGTAAAATGTTGCTGTTCAGTCCTATGATATATGAAGTTTGTGATGTTTCCCTTTGAATTGATTTTCAAACAGGAAGGTGGCTGAGAGGTCTGGAGGATCAGGTTTCCCCAGGTCAGTACTGCAGTGAAATTCCTGTACTGGACTGCACTGTTGCTATAGAAACATGGAATGTAATCAACACTAACTGATGTTTTTATGAAATGTGTTGATTAGAGAGAGGAGGCAGACATGGGCGGAGGAGCGGCGGATGAACGCAGAGACGTTTGGCATCCCAATACGGCATGGACGGGGCCGCGGGGGGTTCAGAGGCCGCGGGGGTATGGGCTTCAGAGGTGGCCGGGGTCGCTTCATCAGTCGAGGGTCGTTTGGATCTTATGCTGGCAGTAGCGGGTTTAGAGGAGGGTTCAGGGGAAGTCAAGGAGGAAGAGAGTTCCCCGAATTTGAGTACAGGGTAATGAATGAGTTTACTGCTGATTACTAATCTATGACTAAGTAGGGCCATTGATTTTAATGCGTTAATTCAGTGCGATTTAAATTATATACAAATTAATGCATCAAAAAATATGTAATTATTCATTAGGGCTGGGGGAAAAACAATCAATTCTGTTGCAAATTGTGATTGAGACAAATGATTTTAAAATCATCTCTCTGATGAAAAATCTATTTTAATTTAATATAAATAAAATTCTTTACTTTTAGTCCTTTTAATGTACAGCCATCAAACATGGCTAATGTGTTCACTTTTATTTATTTGAGTAAAAAAAGTTTGGTGGAGAGTGTTTGTCAGAAGTCATTCTGCAGTCTCTATCTGACACTATAGTAAATGGTAGGGATGTGATTATCTGCCAAAAATGCCATTCGATAATCAAGGAGCAAAAGTCGAATACTGTTCGAAAATCGGAAGGGAAAAAAAACGCACACTCACAATGACAGAAATTTAATCTTTTGCGGTTTGTCATCAAACAAACTGTTTATTAATTGAACAAGGAACTTGTTTTTGTTGTGTTTTTTTTTTACACAGTAGGCTAATTGGAAGAACAAAAAAAGGAAAAAAAACATTAAGCAAGACAGTCCGTTTCTACATCGCCAAACCAGATGCTCGTTAGATCAAAAAATAAAATAAATGCGGAAGGATACATGTCATAATGATTTTATGTAAACCTGCCTACTTTTTAAACAAATTAGTTTTAATCAGTGTAACTATTCATAGTCTAACGCTTAGGCATATGTCATATTCTTGTTCAAAAAAATGAGCATGTCAACATGTTCTGGGAGCGGACGTGAGCGCAACCTATTAACAATTAGTCCAGCCGCGGAGAAGACCCGCTTGGATGGCACAGAGGTCGCAGGCACACTCAAGTAGGAGATTGCTAACTTTGCCAGGCGGGGATATTTCTTCTCGTTGGCCTTCCACCATGTCATGGGGTCAGCGTTCATTGGTGGGCATATGTCTTGACAGTATTGCAAGAGTTCGGTTGTGGCTGTTGCTGTCTGCTCGATGTTATCATCGCCAAACAAAACAGCAATCGCGGCAGCAGAGAGGGTGTCATTTCGTGGATTTTTAGCCGCTGGTGGTTCGGTAGACCTTTCTCCCTTTACGTCAGTGTCTCCAGCGTTATCAATGCTGGACAGGAGGTCTCTGACTTCGGCCTGCACAGCGCCTCTAACATCGTCTGTTGCAAATCTCAGGTGCTTGTGCCTTGGGTCTAGGAGTGATGCGATGTATGCAACCTTTCGTGCGTTGCTGACTTCTGCAGGACCGAGTCTCCTTTCCAGTGATACAGACACTGTGCTTTTGAATCCCTTGACTTTGGCGTTCTCCCCTGGGATTTCTTTGAGATGCTTGGACAGTAACGTTACGGTCACCGGGTACACCATGGAGACGGACACTTCATATTCCCCACACAAGGCAGTAGTGGCACATTTTAGCGAGTGCAACACGGGTAAGACCTCCTCCATTACAATCCAACTATCATCTGTCAATTCTAGGGTGTGTGCGTCTGATAGCTTAGTGACACTCCTGTCTGATAAGGCAGCACACACTGCCCATCGCTGCTCCAATAAGCGCTGGAACATGTCATACACCGAATTCCACCTGGTCTTACAGGATTGCACTAACTTATGCTCAGGTAAATTCTGGAGTTGTTGCTTTTGCTTTAATGCCTGTGTTGCAACTGTGCTGTGGTGGAAATGGGAAACTAGGTGATTAGCAGCTCCAATTATGTGTTTTATGTTCGGTAGTTTGAAACCATCGTTTATTGCAAGTTGAAGTGTGTGTGCAAAACAGGGCTGTGAGTCCCATTCAAATTCATCATTGGCGTTGGCCAAA
This sequence comes from Xyrauchen texanus, assembly GCF_025860055.1. Classification (NCBI taxonomy): domain Eukaryota; kingdom Metazoa; phylum Chordata; class Actinopteri; order Cypriniformes; family Catostomidae; genus Xyrauchen; species Xyrauchen texanus. The sequence continues at coordinate 24,081,509 of NC_068324.1, forward strand.
ACCATGTTTTTTGCGTTGTCATGCACGCAGGCTGTGACCTTTCCAGTTAGCCCCCACTGGTCGCGAGCATTAAAAAGAACAAGTGCCAGATTTTCAGCCGTGTGTCGCTCTGGCATGGCTTTGGTCTGCAGAACGGCACTCTGCATCTCCCAGTTAAGCATGTAATGGCAAGTGATCGTAACATATGATTCAGTTGTCAGTGCCGTCCACGAATCCGTGGTCAATGAAACTGTACGAGCACTCGCTAAACGGCGGCGCAGATCAGTTGCACTTTCACCATGCATTTTTTCTACGCTGGTTGTGATTTGTCTTTCTTGTTGGAATGGTGTATTCAGGCTCAATGAATTTCATTAACTCCCGGAAACCTTCTCCTTCAACAACGCTGACAGGGAGCATATCCTTAGCTATCATCTTAGTAATTAGCATAGTGATCTGCTCACTGCGCCTAGCATCCAACTTACGTCTACCCAAGAAACTAGCCATTGACTGCTGCGTGCTGCCTGAGGATGATGAAGCTGCTGCCGGGTGCTTTGATCTCAGGTGGCTATGCATCGTTGTTGTAGAGTGGTGGTATGCCAGCTTTGCTTGGCATAATTTACACTCAACTTTATCATTGTTAATTTTTTTAAATGAGTCCCACACGGAGCTTCTTGGTTGTTGCATGTTTGGTCGCAGAGTTAACGGCAATGATCTTCTTCTTTTTTTTTTGTTTACACTATGTACAAAACGTGTACCCTAGCTAGATCACGCAGTAGGGGGTTTCATTCATGTTAGCGACACCTTGTGTCCCTGACCTGAAAATACCCTGCTGCGCGATCTGTGATGGTAGGTGCGGAAAATATAATGATATTCGAAAAAGCTATTTTATGATCGAATTTCGCACGCAGTTCGACTATTCGACCATTCGAAGATCACAACTCATCCCTAGTAAATGGTTTGGCTCTATAAAGGCTTTTAAACTGTTGGATGCTGTAAACTTGTCGCGCCCCTGCATTATTTATAATCTAACAGCCAGGGTATTCATGCACTGTGGTGGGTGATTTTGCACATTTACCCACCACTGTCGACAAGAAAAGCTGCTAGTGGTGTCGGGATGCTTGAGTTTGGATTCTGACTTGAGTCACGAGTCCAATTTTAATGGACTTGGACTTGTCATGGAGCCTTTGGGACTACTGCTGAGTTCATGACATTTGTGATGCAATGAAATAAATAAAACATAAATTAATGAACACATCTCTGTGTGCATGCAGCTGTATTAGCCCCTGAAGTCATAGATGTAGCCAGAGTTGTTTCGCTGTGTTTAAGCGAAAAACAGCGAGAGACACTCATCAGTCAACCAATACACTTGAATGTTACAACTGCATACTACAGAGACTACTGTATAACATCAACTACAGAAGTGGCTGGCACATCGAAAACACCATGATGGGTATGTTTCCAATGTAATAGAAACTAAATAAGGCGGTTTCACCCGACACGGGACCTGACAACTGGTACAATTGCGTCTGCCATTTGTGCAGCTAAAACGGTGCTCGCGGTTAAAAACGTAGAATTAAGAACTTCACTAAGTCACCCACATCCTGTCTCTCACAGTTTACTAAAAACAGCATATAAAAATAAAATACATAAAAATAGTATTAATATTATATATTGCTGATAATATTGCTTATCAGCTTGAACTGGTCCATAATAGCTTGGTGAATTAACTGTATCTTTTTAAATAGTTGGGCAGGGAAAAGCGGTATTGCTAAAGCAAACAGCAACTCTAAACAGATAAACAGCACCTATTTATTATTGATTGACTATATCCAGAGCACTGACCAGCTGCTTAAAATACATTCTTTTACAGCATTTGTACAACATTCAAACATGCACAATGAAATGTTTTGTTTATAATTTAATTATAGACTATAAAATGTATTATTCGATGACAGAGTTTGTGTATGAAGCTAAACTTCATGCTACAAGATTTACAAGATTTTCATCTACAATTTAGCTGGTTATGAAATTATTTTTTTCAATGTTTATTTTTAATGTAAAACAGGGTAACTTATGCACGTTTTTTTTTTTTAGCCTATATCTCTGACACTTTTGAATTTATGACAAAATTATTATTAATATTTTTGCGGTTAAAGAAGAGCTCAATTAAATTCTTTGGTTGTAATTTAAAGATTTCGGACTGATTGCAGACCAACGCAGCTCCTATTCAAGCAAATATCAAGTGGAGGGGAAAATTAACAAATAATTGAAATGTCAACAGAATGCCGTAAGAAGTGTGTTGAAGGACAATTTTGACTTCATACTCCTAAAGCATATGCTTTCATTATGAAACCACTTTGTTGCATTTCATATATATATATATTTTATGATCCGTATCCTGCTGAACATAATTCAGAGGTGGTTTTTGTTACATTTATATTGACAAACTCTTTTTCTTAGTTGTGAAGTTTAAAATAAACTTAAAATATTGATGTTGAGTTTACGGTTACAATTTTAATTCAGATTAATGAACAAATTTATTCAAACTCAACTCTGACTATTTAAATAAGTGACGTCTTTTTGTTCCTTGAACATTTCCTGCTGTTTGTATGTTCCAAACAGGATAAATCACCTTCCACAGAGACTTTAAATGGAGAGCAATCATGATAGTCATGCTGTAAGATCGCTTCACACTAAATTTTCAATCAAAATAACAAGTTTTGAAAATAAATGTTGCATATGCTCAATGTATGTGTATTTGTCTACAGAACTCATTGTTAGCATTTAAGCGTCATTTAAGAAACTTCAATTCAGTCAAGTGTCAACATTTGACCAGTAGTGCAGGTTTATTGATTTTCATATTAATTTAAAACTGTAAACAATCATTCAAACTTTCGTCTTAATTTTGTTGTTTCAGAAGGATAACAAAGTGGCTGCATAGTGATGGGGAAGGATCCAGAAGACCAGATTTAGGGAAATGCATTTCTGGTCACAAGTTTCGATGAGAATGTGTGTTGTAAATCTGTCACCAGCACTGGGGTTCTGTTGTAAAGCTGGATGTAAATCAAACGTCTACTCCATTTCTTAAGGAGTGGATCAATTTAATTTTTTTGAATTGTTAAATTTTAGTCAAATATTTCTAGATGGTTTCAAATATATAATAATTTCTGAGGGAGTTTTTCTTTGTTTGGTTTTATTGTATTAACATCCCATACCTACTCCTGTATTTGATCATATGTTAGCTGTTGAATACATATAACAACATTGTGATGGTTTTGATTACAGAAATAGTTGCATTTTTGGGGGGGTCATACAGTATCTTACAGTCAACATTTAGCATCAGTATAGGTCTGCAAGTTCTGGATTTCTTGTACACCTTATTACTTTATTTTTCTACATAATTTAATTGATTTCAAATTTAACTTCTAAATTCCTGTACAAGTAGTAGTTACCCCCCCCAACTTTTTTTGTAAGTATTAAATATTTTTTGGAGTTATCAGTCTCTATAAGAGGTGTGTAGTTTACGGTGAGATTCAGCTATTAAAGATAAGAGGTAAGTGTCAGTATTGATAGAATTTCAAAGATAATTTAGAATAAATTACAACATGGATATGCTCTCTCTGGAAAAAAAACTTTTCAAATATAAAACGGCACAATTTAGACTAAAATGACACTAAAGGGTACCGTCTATGCATAGTTACTTCAGTGATGGGTTTATATATTATATGGATCACTTTGCTAAATGTAGTACTTTGTAGCAGACGTTTGCTGATGCGTAAATTTCTGAAGAAAATTTTGCTACTCAGTGCATCTACAATCTATGCTGCAGTTTCTTTGACAATATTTACGTTCTTGCCACTTGAGTGTTTTGATCACTTTTCTATATGGCTGTCAAAGAAAATTTTGCTAACGCTTCATAAACTTGTGTCATGACGAGAAAACTTGACGTGTGTGTTCAGATCCAGTTTTAGTCTCTACACTTGAGCCAAGTGCTATCAGCAAAGTTTTCTTTATGAAGGTTAAGATATTTGAATGAGAACTGAACTACTTCTCCAGTAGATAGTCTTGCCAATATGAATGCAAAGCGGGCTTGTTTAAAAACCAAGGATGCAATAAATGTTATGCTCTTTTTTTTTTTTCTGTCCTTGTCACAGAAGTTGGAGGTTTGATGCTTTTTAAGTGGCCTGTTTTTTTCTTTGTCTATCCATTTAATTTATTTTATGGATATGGCTGTTAGCATCACTGCAAATATGTATTCATGCATCTTGTTAAATGTATTTTGGCATATTGGCGGAAATTATAATGAAATAAACTTTGATTCTATATTATAGCATATTAAAGTGCAAATACTTAAGAGCTAAAGCTCTTTGAATTTTTTATCTTTTTGAGTATAGCACTTTTAAAGCCCTTCTGACTTGAAAATAATTGCTATTTTAAAGGAATGTTCTGTTTCTATACAAGTTAAAATCAGTCAACTGCATTTGTGGCATGTTAAAAAAAATAATAAATTGGACTTGTACCTTATTTATTAAAAAAACGAAACAAATGGCGGTTACAGTGAGCCACTTAAAATGGAAGTGAATGGAGCCAGTGCATAAATGCTAAAATACACATTATTTCCCAAGTATAGCTACAACACATACTTGTTAACATTAATTTAGAATTTTCTTAAATTCTCTTGCCAACCATATCTTTGTAACATAACACATTACAATGTGATGACATAATGCTGTAAACCCTGTTGGCAGTTTTATCCCACACATCCTGTAGAACAGATTTTATCACACTAAAATCATAGTCTTATGCCTACTTTAGAAACTGTGTGTATTTAAATGTTCCATTCACCTCCATTGCATGCCTTACCGTAACTCTGCTTTTTGCCCTATCTGTTATATACAGTATGTATTTTCCCCCAAGATGAGGCATGGTTTAAAATTATTTATATGTACACCGATCAGCCACAGCACTAAAACCACCTGCCTAATATTGTGTAACTCCCCATCGTGTGACCAAAACAGTGCCAACCCGCATATCTGAATAGCATTCAGAGATTCTATTTTTCTTACCACAATTATATAGAACTGTTATCTTAGTTACTGTAGACTATCAGTTTGAACCAGTATGGTCATTTTCCAGCCCATCTGGCACCAACAATCATCCATGTGATTATCTAATCAGCCAATCGTGTGGCAGCAGTGCATAAAATCATGCAGATCTGTGTCAGGAGCTTCAGTTAATGTTCACATCAACCATCAGAATGGGGAAAAATGTGATCTCAGTGATTTGCACCGTGGCATGTTTGTTGGTGTCAGATGGGCTGGTTTGAGTATTTCTGTAATTGCTGATCTTCTGGGATTTTCACACACAACAGTCTCTAGAATTTACTCAGAATGGTGCATTCAGTGAGGGGCAGTTCTGTGGACAGAAATGCCTTGTTGATGAGAGAGGTCAACGTCTACAGTAACTCAGATAACTGCTGTGTACAATTGTGGTGAGAAGAATATCATCTCAATGCTATTCTTAGTGAGGGTTGGCACTGTTTTTGCGGCACGAGGGGGAGCTACACAATATTAGGCAGGTGGTTTTAATGTTGTGGCTGATCTGTGTGTATATATATATATTGGTAATTGTTACAAATGCTGTCAATTGAGCTTTTACTGAAACTGAAACATTCCTTTTAATCTGACAAGATTGAATCTTCTAATTTGTCTAGTAGCACATGGATATTAAAAATAATGTATTTATAGCACAAGTATTGGAACTGTTTAAAATGAATGGGAATAAATGTTGATTTCCTGTGCTGTAAAAATATGTAAAGTTTCCATTGTACACTGAAACGAAGACACTTCAGAAATTGCATTTCGAATTAATGTTGCATTCGGGGTCAGATACATTCTTTTGGAGGTGTAATACATTTATACTCCTTTAAACAGGAAATTGTTGCATGCAATTTATTTTACAGAAACCACCTATGTGATGAAATGCTTGTGAAGCAAAAACTGTTTTGGAAGTGTCTTGATTTTAAACTCATATGCCTTCCATCAGGGTTGATTACACATTTCTTTTAAGCCCCGGCATGGTGTCTGTTCACAACTATGTTAAAGGGTTTTTAACTAGCTGCAAAAATAAACAGTTTTACCATCTGTTGTGTACTTTTTTGGTGGGTAAATACTGGCCTTCTTACTTCAGATATGATTTCTGCGCATTAAAATCGTCTTAGTAGTTCATAATGACTGTTGGTATGAAGTTGGCATTCTTGCTTGAAATTGTGATACATGTTTGTTTTCATTTAGTGGTGAAAACATCAAGTCTTTAACACAATAACACAAAATCACAACCATTTATCATACAAATGTCAACAATATCAGCAGGATCTTACTGTAGATATGCAGTCATGTGAAGGTGATGTATTAAAGAAGAGGTTGGATATGTTAAATATATAAATAAAATTTAGCTATAAGTAGGAATGAATGGATTGAATATTGCACATGGTCGTGTGGATAAAAAGGAAAGTGTTTTGTGGCAGTTGTAACTGTTCATTATGTGGATGGCCTGAGGGAAAAAAACTGTTCCTGTGCCTGGCTGTTCTGGTGCTCTGTAGCGCAGGCCAGAAGGCAACGGTTCGATGTGTTGGGTTAATGGGGTCAAGCGTGATTTTACCAGCCCTTTGCGTTACTCTGGATGTGTACAATTCTTGCAGGGTGGGTAGGGGAGCACCAATAATCCTCTCAACAGTCCAAACTATCCTTTTAATATTGATGTCTGACTAGCTGAACCAAACCAGACAGTTATAGAATAGACTCAATGAATGCTGAATAGAACTGTATCAGAAGTGCCTGTGGCAGGTTGAACTTCCTCAGCTTGTGATGGAAGTACAACCTCTGCTGGGCCTTTTTCCACAATTGAATCTATGTGGGTCCTGTGAGATGGTAGTGCCCAAGAACCTGAATGACACTAGGCAGTGCAGTCGTTTGTGTAGAAGGAGAAGAGTAGTGGGGAGAGCACACATCCCTGGGGGGCACTGCTGATGATGGTACATGTGCTGGAGGTGCATTTCCACATTCTCACTAGCTGCTGCCTGTCTGTCAGAAAGCTGGTGATCCACTGACAAATAGAGGTGAGAACTGAGAGCTGGGTTCATTTAGTCCATAGGAGAGCAGTGCTGATGGTGATAAAAGCCGAATTGAAGTCCACAAAAGGATCCTGGTCTGATGAAGTATCACTATTAGGCTGAAATCTATCTTTACCTATTCTGAATAAAAAGAACATTTTGGTGTACAACTGCTTCGAAACCTTAGTTTTCATTTCTCCTACCTCTTCAACCAATTAAAGACAATTATATTTAAACAGGCAGGCCTACATGATTACAAACGTATGTATTGCAAAATGCCAAATTGCCAATACCGAATGTATGTATATATATATATATATATATATATATATATATATATATATATATATATATACACTTGCCTGAAATGTTTCTCATGATCTTAAAAATCTTTTGATCTGAAGGCGTACGCTTAAATGTTTGAAATTAGTTTTGTAGACAAAAATATAATTGTGCCAACATATTAATTTATTTCATTATAAAATTATATTCAACTATAATTTAATTAAAAAAAGTGTTTGAAATTGATGACTTGGACCAAATAATAAAGAAAATCAATCAATAAGTGCCCAATATAGATGGGAACTCCTTCAATACTGTTTAAAAAGCATCTCAGGGTGATTCCTCAAGAAGTTGCTTGAGAAAAGTCAAGAGTTCATGTCTTTAGTCAAAACATAATTCCCATAGTTCCATTTATGTTATTCCATAGTTTTGATGACTTCACTATTATTCTCAAATGTGAAAAAATAAATAAAATAATAATAATAATTATATATATATATATATATATATATATATATATATATATATATATATATATATATATATATATATATATATATTATTATTATTATTATTATTATAATAAAGAATGAGTGTTTCAAAACTCTTGACTTTTTGTAGTGTAGGGCCTATATAATAAAAGGTGTTAAAATCGTCTTAGGCCACAGAAACGTTCCCGAAACTGAAGAGTCATTTTTATCCACTGATCTATATATATTATATCTCTATATATATTATATATAGATCAAAGTTGTTTTCCCAGCCGCTCTCAGTTGAGCGTTATAGTGGGCGTGGTTACGTCAAGTAAGCTGTTGTCATAGTCAGGATTTGTCATTGGACGTCCTCCTCACGCTTCTCTCGCAGAATGACTGACTGATCAATCGTAGCGTAGTTCACATCAGCAGCAGCTTTGTACCGAATAACGGAGAAATCTCTTCACCATGGGCCTCACCAACGATCCAAACTACCGCAAACTGGAGCAATGGTACAAATCCAGCGCCGGAAACCTGAACATGAGGGAAATGTTTGATACGGATACGGACAGATTCAACAAGTTCAGGTGAAATACACATCAAATGTTCTTCCGTCATGTGATGAAGGCTCACTTATGATCACATTTCATCACATCACGCATTGTCACTTCACATTGATTGTGTATGTGCTGTTATTAGGGTGTTAATCTGGTTGATTCAGGCCTATAAGAGCCGTATGTCGTATATGTAATGTGATTTTATGCACTTTATTGGTACTAACACGTCAGATATGGACATAGTTGTAAATGCAATATAACAGCAGGACAGATTAGTCTATAAACAGTCTATATAATGAAAGTTGGTTTTGCATTTCATCCTTGATGCCTACATAGATGTCGCAATTAATGTTATTACAACATCAGGCCAGAAGTCCACTGCAGGTTCTGCCCTCACTACACTGAATTCAATCTTTATTTCTACACACATTTCACCAGTTCAACACACAGATGTTTAAACATTTATTTCTGCTCTAAAGTAATATAATGTCAGCCATGTTTTGCAGATACACACACACACACACACACACACACACACACACAATCTGCAGGACTGCGTGTGAACATTAAGTCAACCTACTGATATAGTATTTAAATATATTATTAGTGGTGTACATGTATCATATTTTTTGCAATAAACTTAAGTTATTTTGATGATATTAGACTTGCCATGGTATCATCATTTTCACACTGGTGCGGCGTTCACGTGCAAACCGCAGTATTACCATTGGTTGGACTCTAGGTGGTGCTATGGGGTAATTTATGTTAAAGCAATAGCCTACACAATAACGCAAAGCAGCTTGATTTAAAACTTTGAACTTTAGTTTTTATTTATTTTAACTAAAAATTCAAATGTAACTGAAAAAATTAAGTGCAATTAAAATATGTGTTGTTCGACTTTTTGAAAGATTACTTTTAATCAGTTGTGAAAGGCAACATCACTTTGGCAAAGAGCCAACTTCATCTGTGCATTCTCTCAATCATGGGCAAATACATTGGGCACATACAAACTTATTGTGGGTTGCTGCTGGTTTAATGTTGGTGTTTTATAACCTTTCATCTCAGGACTCATTTGCTTCTGAAGGGTGATGACTTTCAATGTGTGAATACATTTGTTTTGTTCCCACCTAGGGCTGGGCAATATGCAAGAAATAGGTTCACGATATTTGTATTAAAAATATATATTATTAGGGCTGTCGATTTAATGGTTTGACATTGCCATACAGCTGAAGTTTCACTTACTGCCCTCTGGAGTAAACAGGTGGTACTACAAGCTTGAATTTCTCAGGAATATTCCTTATTACGGTCTGGGGGCATTGTGATTAATTGCATTAATTATTTTAACGCGTTAATTCAGTGCAAATATATTTATTAAAAATAACTTGTTAAAAAGGTTTTATGAAAAGCCTGTCCTGTACATTTAATAGGGAAAATACTTTGGTTGGGCACTGTTACAATCTGTTAGTGACATGCTGATAATCATGTTAGTCAAAAGGAAAAATGTAAATATATTTCAGTCCCTACAGACTCTTTAGTAGGGATTGAAAATAATCTTTTTATTTTATTTGTGCACATATTCACAGTTTTGTGCCTTTTTGCCTTCATTTTGTTTTCTTCTGCTTGTTAGAATATGAATAAAACGTGCAAAAATGCATTTTTGTTATCATTTTAAAATTAAAACTTTTTAAAAGTGATATTAAATGTCAAATATTTCTTTAACATGTTAATACTCTTATTTAGAACATTTCCAGAGTCATTTTCAGCATGTTACAGTTTAAGGACCACTGCTAACAGTGCTCAGACTAACACTACTATACTTCCTCAAAAGGCTCATACAAATTTAGCAGATATACCCTCATCTGATTATTTCACTTTTCCACTCAGACGTCACTGAGAGTCTCTCATGAAGATTTTCAATCGTATACTACTATTCAATCGAAATAATACTACATCTGCATGTCCTAACAATGGTCTTTTTCTCACGATCAGTTTAAAGCTGGAGACAGATGATGGAGACATGCTGCTGGATTACTCCAAGAATCTCATCAACACAGAAGTCATGAGCATGCTCTTCGACATGGTACAGTCTCAATCTCCGTTATCATCCTCAATGTACCACAGAAAGCAAAGCATTGCATTATTCCACTGCAAACATGATGAAAATGTGCATTCATATACATGTGGGTTTATCTCTTGACTTCTGGAAGTCATAATGATTATTAAGATGATTGAAAAGCAGTTACTGTAATCTTTCATCAGTCAAGGCAGTCGCACACTGGACGAGAAGCGGTTTGCCGTGTCGCGTCGTGGCTAGGACACGGCACAGGTATCAAACACCGGGCACGTCGATGCGGTTCAGGTAGCAGACAGTGTAAAAGTTGACAAGGTTTTTCAGTCATAGCTGGGCGCTGCCGTCAGAAGCCCTGTGGCGGTATGCGTGCCATCATTGAAATCAGTTGTTTCTAATTTTAGAACGCGGCATGTCATCCGCCAGATGCGTCCAGTGTGCAACCCTCTTCAGTCCAGCTAAGCATCTTTGACTCGATTTGTCCTTCTCCAGATGTTAATTGACTTAATGCACACGTCCTAAGAGCTGTTTGTTCTAATTTTACTCTATTTTGTAAATTAAATTTGAGTTTGTTTATCAGGTTAACTTTTATCACTCTGATGCACATGGGGCCATCAGCATATAGCGCAATGTTAGCATACTATGCACCTATTCATTATGAGTGCTCTGAAGATATTTTTTTCCTTAAACCTCTTCCTGTCTTCAACCGATCAGACAGAATGATCAGTGAAATAAACCTCTTTCTATTGATGCAACGCATTTCTCATAGTGATCACAGCAGGAAACATTTGAAGACGTACTGAGGGACATTATTTTTGTCTCCATGATGATTAGGCACGATCGGTGGGTGTTGAAGCAGCTAGAGAGAAGATGTTTACAGGCGAGAAGATCAACTTCACTGAGGTAATAACGTCTCAATATCATTTACAGCTGTCTATTGCAAGCCCTTTTGATATTCGATCACGTGCAGGATATACATTTCTTTTTTAAACTAGCTCAAATTGCACTGTAAATATCTGTAAATGTCTGCCTCAGGAATCTCAACCATCAATCTTCATTTACACTTTCTGATTCATACAAGCTCTAAAAATCAATCAAACTCTTATATAAATGGCAGTTTGTTTTCTTAGGATCATATTTCGAGACATATATTTTTATCATTTGCTTCTGTAAACCACTTCTATGTTCCTGAATGTCTATTGTAACAGCAGAGTGGTGTGTTGAAGCCCTCGATTGCCCCATTTCCTTACCAAATGTCATGAAACTGTAGCATTTAACATCCACATTGGAGGATGTGCCTCTTTGTGGTTCATGGCCAATAACATATCAGTGAATTCACTGAAAATGTCCCTGAAATGACACTGCTACATATGAAATAAATGCAAATATATGCAGCTGCAAAGATTAGGTATTATGTGCCTATAGATGAAGCCTGAAACGTAACTGTAACTGTAACTGTGGGTCTGTAGGGTCGTGCTGTGCTCCACATTGCTCTGCGGAACCGTTCTAACACACCCATCGTGGTGGATGGTAAAGATGTGATGCCTGAGGTGAACCGAGTTCTGAAGCAGATGAAGGCGTTCTGCCATGTGAGTGGAACATCGAGAATGTAATGGCCCACTCACATCAACAATTGCAGTATAAGCAATTTATCAGCATTTCATGTAATTTCATACACATTTGGAATTGATTGACAGCCCTAATGTTATGATCAAATTGTGTGTGTTATTTTGCAGAAAGTGCGCAGTGGCGAGTGGAAAGGTTTCAGTGGTAAAGCCATCACTGATGTGGTGAACATCGGCATTGGAGGTTCTGACCTGGTGAGTAAACATTCCTACTCACAAGTGTTCCTGAGAGCCCTCAGATTCACCACCCTAAGTAGATGGCTTCATTAGTTGTCGGGGATCCAGGTCATTGTATTATTGTGGTAAACATTTGCCATGTGTAGTGAAGTTTCTCATGTGTGTCTTCACTAGGGTCCTCTGATGGTAACTGAAGCTCTGAAGCCGTACTGTAAAGGAGGACCTAACGTCTGGTTTGTCTCAAATATTGACGGCACACACATGGCCAAGACCCTCTCACAGCTCAACACTGAGACAACCCTTTTCGTCATCGCTTCTAAGGTAACACTCTCGACATAAACTAATAAAAACAATTACATCAATTACTTAATTAATTGTTGAAAGATTTTCTTGTGAAACGTGAAAGTAATATTTGGATAACTGTTTGTAATCATCTCTTTTAACCCTTTTAAATTCCTGCTTATTTATGTCCTTTTTGGCTCTTAGACGTTCACCACTCAAGAGACAATCACCAACGCTGAGACAGCCAGAGAGTGGTTCCTGCAGACCGCTAATGATGTGAGTGTTTTCACATAGCTACAGGTCAACCAATTTAGCAGATTCCTATAACTAAGGTGATGGGAAAGGCTGATAAATCAGCCGATAGTTGAAATCGATTTATAGAATATTAAAACATTTTTGCAATTTTTCCTCACTATGACAGACATAGAGGCTACAAGAGTCCAAAATTTAAAGAGTACCTATTATGGTTTTTCAAATATGACCTTTCATGTAGTGTGTTATATCACTGTTTGTGAATGTAAAAAAGTCTGCAAAGTTTAAAAACCAGTTATTGACTCCCAAAAGAAAGAACTGATTCTGAAACCCGCCTCTGGTCTTCATTGGCTGCTTGTGAACAGCTTTGACCCGCCCTCAAACATTACACTAAGCGATAGACCAAACACAACAGACTGGGACATCTGACCAATCAGAGCAGAGTAGGCTCTCTGAAAGGAGGAGTTTAGAATGAATGCTTTAGAACGGATCATTGAATGAGTCGTTTGTGACACTAGGGAAAAAAGGTAATGCTGCAATTTAAATTATGCGCAAATTAAAGTGTTTTTTTGACCTTGGGTGCATGTAAATCTATTGTACGAAACCTTTAAAACAAAATTAGGCACGTTTAAAAACGTTAGTTACACATGTAACTGTGGTTCTGTGAATTCCGGATGACCGCCAGAGGCAGTATTAAACACTACTGGATTATCGTAGCGCCAGCCAGATAGGTCGAGAGACTATACCAACAATGTCACATAGTGACGTATGCTGAGCCCTGGGGGTTATAAACCACAGCCGCTCAGCACTCTGCCTCGGTACGCCTTTCTCGCGCATTCCGAGTGACCAAGAACTCTGGCGGTCATCCGGAATTCACAGTTACATGTGTAACTAACGTTCGGTTTCATTCCTACTGACCGCCAGAGGCAATATTAAACACTACTGGATGACCCATACCAACATAGTCATGAGGAATGCCACTGACCTGTTGAAAGATTAAGGCCGCTCCTTAATCTTTCAACAGGTCAGTGGCATTCCTCATGACTATGAACTGCAGAACTCACGGCATGATGAGTAGCAACGTTGACCTTATAAAACCTGGCAAACGTGCATGGGGAAGCCCAGCTAGCGGCAGTGCAGATGTCCACCAATGAAACTGGACATCTAAAAACAGCCCATGAAGATGAGATGGCCCTAGTGGAATGGCAAGTTAGCCCCCGGGGCAATGGTTGCCTTGCTGCCTTGTAAGCCAGTATAATAGTTTCCACTATCCAGTTTGACAACCTCTGCTTAGACACTGGAGCACCTTTCTTCACACCACCATAGCAGACAAATAACTAGTCTGACTGTCTAAGTTGAGCAGCAGTGTCCACATAACACTTCAAGGCACGAACAGGATACAAAAGTTGAGCACTTGAATCAGACCCTGAAGAACTCTGAAAAGAGGCCAGTTCAATGTGCTGGTTAATGAACTGAGGAAGAAGGACTTTTGGAAGAAAAGGATTGGGTCGTAGGACCACCCCGGAGTCATCCGGCAACCAACGCAAGCACAATTCGCTAACAGACAATGCATGCAACTCACTGACTCGTTTCGCAGAAGCAATAGCCAACAAAAAGGCAGTCTTCAAGGTTAAACATTTCACGTCAATGCTTTGCAAGGGCTCAAACTGGGATGAGCAAAGGAATGCAAGCACGAGTGGCAAATCCCACACGGGAAAGTGAGGATTCCGAGCAGGCTTAAGACGGCGTGCACCCTTCAGAAAACTGCAGACAAGACTGTGAGATCCAAGAGAAGATCCACCAATTGGAACATGATCTGCAGAAATAGCAGCGACATACACTTTCAACGTGGAAGCCGCTTTGCCCTCCTCCAGTAAATGTTGAAAACTTAAGATGCTCGGAATGTCACACATTGCAGGATCGAGCCCTTGCTTCTCTCACCATGCAGAAAAAAGCCTCTAACAGCCAGCATAGATCTGTTGTGTGGAAGAAGCCCTAGCATTGGAGATTGTGTGAATAACCGCAGGATTGCAATCTTCCAGAAAAGGATTTAACCCAATGGTCAGACCCAAAGCTGCAGGCGAGCTGGATCCGGGTGCCAGACGCTGGCCTCCAGCTGGGAGAGGAGGTCCTTCCTGGGGGGAAGCTTACATGTATTGCCTGACGGAAGTCTTAGCAACATGATGCCACGAATAGTACTCTGTGCTTGCACAGGGAGATCCTGTGTAACGCCTCCCATAACAGAGGGATAGGTGGGAATGCATATAGTAGGCAGTTCGCCCATTCGTGAGACCGTGCATCCTGGCCCAAGGGGCTGGACTCTTCTGTCCTTGCGAACCATAGACGACAGTAAGTGGTCATCTCCGAAGCAAAAAGATCCACCTCTCCTCTTTCAAATCGAAGCCAGATCTCCTGCACAACATCTGGATGAAGTCTCCATTCTCCTGATGTACCTGATCCCTGGAAAGAGCATCCGCTGTCTGGTTGCATGCTTCTGAAATATGAGCTGCCCTCAGTGAAGCGAGTCGCGGCTGGCACCATGTCAGGATCTCGTGCGTAAGCTGTAGAGACCTGCGGGATTTCGTGCCGCCCTGGTGTTTTAGATGGAACACTGTTGAGGTATTGTCGGACCGAACGAGAACGTGGCGGCCTGGCATGAAATACTTTCAAGTCAAGTCAATTTTATTTGTATAGCGCCTTTCACAACACACATCGTTTCAAAGCAGCTTTACAGAATATCAGCATTAACAGACGATAAAACTGTAATGTCTATAAAGTCGATTAATCATCATTGTGTAATTTAGATAAAATACGATTTTTAATAGTGTTTAAAAATAATTAAATGATAATTGTATTAATAACCCCAGTGAGCAAGCTGTAGGCTGACTGTGGCAAGGAACACAAAACTCCATAAGATGTAGATTAATGGAGAAAAATAACCTTGGGAGAAACCAGACTCACTGTGGGGGCCAGTTCCCCCTGGCTAACATTATGAATGTAATGTAAATATTAATTATGTATAGGTAAAATCATGGTTTAAAATTATTAAACTAAGTGTTAAGGGTCAGTGATTAAACATCGATTGTGTTTGAACTGTAAGATTAATGACCAAAGTCTTTGAAGTCCATCTTGATTAACTGCAGAAGTTCACATAGATGCAATTGTCCTTGTTAATTGGCTGATGAAGGCTTTTGTTGGCAATAGTTAGTCTAAGCATTTCATTTCAAGATCGTAGTCCATAAATAGACCGAGGTGATGCAGGTTGGAGTTGGCATCATTTCATCCTCTGAAGTCCGTCATAATAGATTGAAGTGATGTTTGGCTGGCACCGGCTGCATTTAGTCATCATCATTCTGCGACATGTAGCAGTGGAGTCCAACATGAAGCAGGAATGGTGCTGTATCCAGCCGGTTCTGGTGACCTCAGGATAGGAGTCCCGAGGTTGAGACGGGGAAACAAATAAAAAGATGTAAGCGTAGATGCCATTTAATTTATTGCAGAGTTAGAGATCATGCTCAATGTTTCTGGTTCCAGCAGACCCAACTAAAGCAGCCTAATTGTGGGTTGGAGGATAAATTAGGTGTATGCCTGGCTAAATAGATGAGTCTTTAGTCTAGACTTAAACTGAGAGAGTGTGTCTGCATCTCGAACATTGTTTGGGAGACTATTCCATAGTTTAGGAGCCAAATATGAAAAGGATCTTCCTCCTTTAGTGGATTTTGATATTCTAGGAACTATTAATCGGACAGAATTTTGCGATCTTAATGAACGTGTTGGAATATAGCATGGTAGAAGATCACTTAAGTACTGCGGAGCTAGACCATTCAAAGCTTTGTACGTAGTTAACAGAATTTTAAAATCAATACGGAATTTAACAGGTAGCCAATGTAACGATGATAAAATGGGGCTAATATGATCATATTTCTTGGTTCTTGTCAGCACTCTGGCTGCTGCATTTTGAACCAATTGAAGTTTATTTATTGATCTTGCTGGACATCCTCCCAGTAATGCATTACAATAATCTAGTCTTGAGGTCATGAACGCATGAATTCGTTTTTCGGCATCAGCAACCGAGAGCATATGCCTTAATTTAGCAATATTTCTTAGGTGGAAGAATGCTGTTCTACAAACATTTGTAATTTGATTTTCAAAGGACAGATTGGTATCAAATATAACACCTAAGTTCTTCGCTGTTGAAGATGATGTAACAGTACATCCATCTAGAGTCTAATTATATTTTAGTGGCTTATTTTTAGAGTTTTTGGTCCAATAATTAGAACCTCTGTTTTGTCAGAATTGAGTAGAAGGAAATTTCTGGCCATCCAATCTTTTATTTCATTAATACACTCTGCTAATTTTGAGAATTGTGAAATCTCATCAGGTTTTGAAGAAATATAAAGTTGTGTATCGTCAGCATAGCAGTGGAAACTTATTCCACGATTCCTGATAATATCTCCCAGGGGAAGCATATACATGGACAAAAGCAGAGGCCCTAAAACTGATCCCTGTGGCACTCCATATTTTATTTTTGTTTGGTTTGACAATTCCTCATTTACATAGACAAAGTGGTAGCGGTCTGCTAAATATGACCTAAACCATGCTAATGCCACTCCACAAATTCCAACATAATTCTCTAGTCTATTCAAGAGAATGTCGTGATCTATCGTGTCGAATTCAGCACTAAGATCTAAAAGCACTAGAAGAGAAATGCAGCCACGATCAGATGATAAGAGCAAGTCATTTGTAACTCTGATAAGTGCAGTCTCTGTACTGTGATGAGGCCTAAATCCTGATTGAAATTCTTCATATATACTATTTCTCTGTAGAAATGAACATATTTGGGAGGATACTACCTTTTCTAGTATTTTTTGACATAAACGGGAGATTTGAAATCGGTCTATAATTAGCAAGTTCTCCAGGATTAAGTTGTGGCTTCTTAATTAGCGGTTTGATAATTGCCATTTTAAAGTTTCTTGGGACATGTCCTAAGCATAGCGAGGAGTTAATGATATTAAGAAGAGGTTCTGATATTACAGGAGATACCTCTTTTAAGAGCTTAGTTGGTATAGGATCTAACAAACAAGTTGTGGCTTTTGATGTTTCGATAAGTTTTGTTAGCTCTTCATGACCTATGATAGCGAAGGATTGAAGTTGCACATGAGGGAAATTATTTGACACTGTTTTCTGAGGTGCTATGACAGATGATTGCATAATTCCAATTTCATTTCTGATTATTTCAATTTTATCTGTGAAGAAATTCATGAAGTCATTACTCTTGAGCTGTGACGTAATATCTGGTTCGGTTGAGGCTTTATTCCTATTCAATTTAGCCACAGTACTGAATAAACATCTAGGATTGTTGTGGTTATTTTCTATGAGTTTACTAAAATATGCTGACCTGGCAGCTTTGAGTGCGTGTTTGTAGCTACAGACACTATCCTTCCATGCACCCTGAAATACTTCTAATTTTGTATTTTTCCACATGCGCTCCATTTTCCGAGCTGCTCTCTTGAGAGCATGAGTGTGATCATTGTACCATGGTGCAGGGCTTATTTCTTAAATTTTCTTTAATCGAAGTGGGGCGACAACATCAAGGGTGCTAGAGAAGACTATTAGTGAAGCTATCTTTAGTGTTCGAAAGAATAGTTCTACCTGAACGATAGCGTGGTTTAGATTGAGTAACATTAGCTGATTGCAGCATGCAAGAGACGAGGTAATGATCCGAGATGTCATCGCTCTGCTGCAGAATTTCTATGTTATCAACATCAACTCCATATGAAAGAATTAAATCTAGCATATGATTATGACTCCAAGAGAGTTGAGAATATCGATAAATGCTAATCCCAATGTATCATTTTCATTATCTATGTGAATGTTAAAGTCACCAACAATTAAGGCTCTATCTACAGTAACTACAAGATCTGATAAAAAATTTGCAAATTCACTAAGGAAATCTGAATAAGGCCCGGGTGATCTATACACTGTAGCAAGGGTAAAGGACGACAGAGAATTTGTATTTATATTTGTATTTGACGGTGTCACCTTAAGCATTATTATTTCAAAAGACTTACATTTATATCCTGTCCTATGAGTAACACCAAAAACTTCACTGTAAATTGTAGCAACACCTCTTCCTCGACCCTTCAGATGAGGCTCATGTTTATAACAATAACCTGGGGGAGTAGATTCATTTAAACTAATATATTAATCCGGTTTAAGCCAGGTTTCAGTCAAACAGAGCGCATCCAATCTATGATCTGTAATCATTTCATTGACAATTAGTGCTTTGGTAGAAAGAGATCTAATGTTTAGTAGCCCTATTTTTATATGATGTACATTTTTAATTTGTTTGTTTTGTTCAAGTTTGACCTTAATCTAATTTTTTCTAAATGATTTAGTGAGGGTATTGTGTTTCGTAGTTCGTGGAACAGACACAGTCTCCATGAGATATCTAGGTGATACAGTCTCTATGTGTTGTAGTTTATGTGACCTGTGTGACGTCTCAAGGCAGCTAGCAGACGTTTGGATTAACCAGTTTGTCTGCTTCCTGACCTGGGCCCTATTTAGTCAATTCATATCATTATTAAGTAAAGCCATGTTCCAGAAGGTTGATATGTTCTGTGGTCTGGGGCGGTGTCCAATGCCCGCAAATACCCCTCTGGTTCCATGTTGTCCCCCACCCTGTGAGGGAAGCATCAGTCGTGACCAACTCCCGTCGAGAGGGAACAACACCCAGGGGCACTCCTGTCTCCAACAACTCCACCTGCCTCCACCGCCTCAATCAGTTGATGGCGATGTCTGGTGGGATCTAATTGCAAACTGTTGTTCCAAATCTGAAGTGGTCTGAGGTGTAAACCCAGGGGAATCACCACTGTAGCAGCAGTTAACATCCCTATTAGTCGTAGGACTACCTGGTACTGTAAAAACACACCCGGCTGAAAGCGAGCCAATAGTTGTAGAATGTTCGTTGCACATTCTTGAGACAGGGAGGCAGACATTAGGCGGGAATTCAGGGTTATTCTTATGAACGTAGTGGTCTGTTAGATTCAGACAGCTCTTTTTCTCATTCACAGAAAAACCCAACTTCTGCAAAAGTCTCAAAAGCAGTCTGGAGTTTTGCACAGTCTGCTGTTTTGTGGGGCACAAAGAAGCCAGTCGTCCAGATAAGGCATAATACGCATACCTCTCATCCAAAGAGGAGACAGAGCTGCGCTCACACACCTTGTGAAGACACAATGAGCAAGGGAAAGACTGAAAGGTAGAACCTTGAACTGGTAGGCTTGATTCAGGAAACTGAAACGCAGAAACTTTCTGTGATGAACAGCAATTGGGATGTGAAAGTATGCATCTTTCAGGTCGACACTTACAAACCAATCATCTGCTGAAGAACGTCGGCTGTGCGCAGCATTCGAAAAGAAAGGACCTTCAGGAACAAATTCGGATGCCTTCGGATGCCTTCTTCGGAACAAGAAAATATGTTGAATAGAACCCCTCTTCCTGAACGAGGGGATGAACTTTTTCTATGGCTCCCTTCTTTAACAGAGAACGAATTTCCAGAGAGAGGGCCATTGAACAAACTGCATTTTTTACAACCGTAGGAACGATTCTTGAAAATCTGGGAGGCCGGCGTCGAAACTGTAGAGTATATCCCCTGCTCAGATTCGTCAAAACCAAAGGGTCTGCTGTGTTGGTCCTCCAGTACTCTATCTGTTTTATTGAAAAACGATCAACCGCCGGCCTGAGTGTCTCAGGGTTTATTTGTGCGACTTTTGGTGGTCGCGGGGGGGCGCTGACGGGGTCCTCCTGACAAATGTCGATGAGGTGGCCAAAAAACTCAAGCATTCTCAGTAGCCCGAGGCCTTTGAGGGGGCTGTGACTGAGGTGTAGCATGCTGGCGGAAAAATTGCTCCGGTGTGGCATAGCGTTGTCTGGTCTGAACTGCTGGCATCCTAAAGGTAGGGTTGCGCTGTACCTGCAGTACTTTACCCTCTTTTCCAACAGTTCCGGAACATTAGGACCAAAAAGATGCCCTGGAACGAATGGAAGATCTCTCAAGGTTTTCTTGCAGTCCTCAGGTAGCCATGCTTGGGCAAGCCACACTTGGCGGCGGCCTGCCAGAAGCGTGGCTGCAAGACTACCCAGCTCGCGGGTTACGTGGCCCGTTGCCAAAAGAGCCGTTTGCAGAAACTGTGAAATGGAGGGATCAACATTTGCTGGTTCTAGCGTACTGGTAGCAGCAAGTAGTAACTGACAGATTGTGTTTTCTGCACAAGTTATGGAAGCAACAGACTCGTATGCCTTTTTTAGTAATGAATCTGTGTGACCACATTGCGCACTGGGACATCGCACATTCCCTCGTAGAGCCTCGACAGGAGACACCACCAAAGCTGCAACAGGCTGCTCTATTTCTGGAGCACGACTCACCCTGATGGAATCTGCTTCAGCCATAGATGCTAACGTCCGAGCAATCTTTGAGCACCGTTTAGGCAGACCAGAACCAGTGAGGGCATTTGAAAACTCGGCCACAAAATGTTTACATGGTGGCATGGCAAAATAAGTCACAGCTGTGGCCTGCCTGAAAAAGACATTGGTTTGGGCAGATTGGACAGGTGACTCATCAAGTCCTATACGAGCAAGAGCCATTCGAAGCACAGCCAAAGTATCATCAGAAGAGGGCTGGGCCTGGGACCCACTCGACCCCTCCGTTGCTGGAAAACCAGCGAAAACATCCTGAGGTGATGGTTGCGCAGCAACAAGATTATTAGGGCACAGCTTACAAGTCAGTGGGAAACCAGTGGCAATCGAGCTGTGAGCCATAGTTACTCGCTAATAACACCTTCGGATACAACCGTAAGGTTTAATTCAAGCAGAATGATCTTATGAAGCAGAATACAGGAAAATAATAATAATTATATAATTCCTGCAAGTGAACAGACGGGTAATGTCAAGAATATCTCACGAAAAAGGGGCCATCAATGGGGCTGCGAGCTCCAGTGAAAGCATAGTGCGGAGCGGCTCACATTCACGATTAAATCAGGCTTTCCTCGATGTCGTGACACAATTGAATTCTGCATTTAAAATTTTCTAAAGAGCTATTGAGCAGTTCAACCATGTCAAATGGCTAAAGAGCCGCGATATTCGGAATAACACTAACGTGGGAAAGAGAAAAAACCCTGTCCTGTACCAGCATCAATTGCAAGACTTCTCATCAACACCCTTACTAGCATTTATCACAGTATATGTAAACAGTTTTTCAATCCAAACTTTTGCACAGAACTGTATATACTGTAGATATTTTTCAGATAAGGTTTAATGGGTAGAAAGATTTATTATTCACAAGAAATGAATTTGTAGACATGATGTATGTGATGAGGCACATTTCCATAGAGTTGCATTTTTCTTTGCATTGCCACGCTTCAATTGAACATTGTTGATTATCTAATAAAAATAAGAAAATGTATATTTGAAGTGAGGATAAAAATATGGATGAAGATTGTCAGTGATGAGAGATTTAAATACAACAAATCCCCACGAGGTATGAATGGTTGTTTTTATTTCACCTCTAGTGGCCGCTGTTTTACTGTAGAACCAAGCCAAACCAACTTTAGAATCCTCCAGCGCTGGCCACAGAGGAATAAAGGGGAAAAAAACCTTCAGCAACTTTTAGCATAGAACTGATAGTTCTAAATACTTCTAGATATAACAGCTGGAAAAGTGTCTGATTTCTAATTATCATTGCTGTGTGATAGTTTGATTTGATATGAATCTAATTCAGTGTCATATTTATTTGCAGCCATCTGCTGTGGCCAAACATTTCGTAGCTCTCTCTACAAACGCAGTAAGTACAGCACAGTGTGTGTCAGTGTGAGATGTAGGGTTCAGTGGAAATGCTTCTATTTTCCATTTTTCTAGTTTAATTCAGTTTTTTATTTTCATTACAAATTATAGTTATAAATTATATTATATGAAGAATGAACATAAATTTGATAAAGTCTTGGTATTTATAAAAGCATTGTGAGTCTAGCTTTTTAAAATAAAACCTAATGTTCATGATATAGAGCATCATTTGAGGATGTTTCAAAAAGTATCAAGAAATCGGGCGTTTTGTACAAAGTTAAGATGTTCAGTGCCACACATTTGCTTATTTGTTTAAAGACCTAACTAGAAATAGTGTCAAATTTTGTAGCTTAGTGGTAAAGATGCTGTCTACCACCCCTGGAGTTCGCTAGTTCGAATCCCAGGGTGCGCTGTGTGACTCCAGTCAGGTCTTCTTAGCAACAAAATTGGCCCGGTTGCTAGGGAGGGTAGAGTCACATGGGGTAACCTCTTCGTGGTTGCTATAATGTGGCTTGTTCTTGGTGGGGCGCATGGTGAATTGAGCGTAGATGCCGCTGTTGATGGTGTGAACCTCCACATGCGCTACGTCTCTGTGGCAACGCGCTCAACAAGCCACGTGATAAGATGCGCGGGTTGACAGTCTAGGACTCGGAGGCAGCTGGGATCGTCTTCCGCCACCCGGCTTGAGGCGAGTCACTATGCCACCACGAGGACTTAAAAGCACATTAGGAATTGGGCATTCCAAATTGGGGAGGAAAAAAAATGTTATTGTTCATTTTCCATCAAAACATTTCTTTATTCAAAAATGTTGCAAATCCTTATTTTTTTATTATATATTTTTTATTTCCAGGTTTTATTTAGATTTTGTATGCCAGAATTTCAACATTTGATCCCTACTACATCATCAAAGCTGAAGTATGTAATTCCTGAGCCTCTAGTGGCACAAAACGGAATTGCAAATATAAACAATGTTTTGAATTTTTTTTTATAGAAACGCCCCCATCTGCCATTGGTCAAACAACTCACCCTAACTCACACCATTGGTTGAGTAACGGTGTTGGGGTGGGTCTAAGCAGGCCGCTCAAACAGCAATTTACAAAGCACCACAGAAAGATTTCGAGAAAATTTACCTCTGAATGGCCTACTGATAGTTGTCTCTAAATATAAAGCTGGGATAGGAGGAAGTATTTTACAGTATTTTAGAAAAAGTTACATACTTCAGCTTTAAGTCATCTATAAGAAATTGACATATGTGGTTTCCTCACCAGCCGAAAGTGAAGGACTTTGGTATCGACACCAACAACATGTTTGAGTTTTGGGATGTGAGTATTTCTTCAGAAGATTCTATAAAGTGTTTTATAGCATGAGAAAGAAAACTTTGCTTGGAAGTTGTGACCAATATACAAACATTGATCATTTTTTCCATTTAAACGTTTTTCAATAATTTCATGATTGCATGACTGAATGTGAAATATGAGTGCACTGCTATATTCCTGAATTTGCATTTATTTGCTTCTGAATGCCCAGACATTTTCTAATGCTCATATTTTAGTGGGTTGGTGGACGCTACTCGCTGTGGTCGGCTATCGGTTTGTCCATTGCACTGCATATAGGTTTGTCTGCTTTACAAACTATACCGTGAGGCCCGAAACATACTCTATGTAAGCGCATGAATACAAAAGCTCCTAGCTACATTGTCACACCTTGCAGTTGTGTCAGGACACGATAGCAACATTAGCAAAATCTTTTTCTACTGTCAGTTTTCAGTTTTAAGTTAGATTGTCATGGCTGAGCAAAGGTTTGTAGAGATTCTTGCTGAGCAAGTTGGTTAAATATAGGTTAATCTATTGAAATGTTGATATTTAGCTGCCTGAAAAATATCACCTGTGGTTTAATGGCACAAACATTTGAAGGTAACTCTATCGCCCCCCTTGTGGACTGAGGTTTGTTACCGCCACTGTAACGCAAGAACACACGTTAAGCATATATAGCGGGATTGCAGGCTTGCAAAGACAAGTATTTGTATTTGTGTACTTTTGTAGAGTACGTTTCTGGCCTAACTCCTGCCTGAGTGAAATGTGACCGGGAATAAACGCTAGTGCAGAATCATGCACGAAGAGCGTCTTTGTCTCTATTTGAGACGGTAATGTTGTTTACGGTCTTCTGCAGGTTTTGAAAACTTCGAGCAGCTTCTAGCTGGTGCTCATTGGATGGTAAGTACGATTACATTGTAGATTACCAATCTACAGTGGCCCCAAAGTGACACTTGTGCCTCACTTAAAAACAGATGAATGTCTTTGCATTATACAACAAAACATCAAACCAAGTAGCATTTATATGAAAGGCAGCACGTGCACACTGTTCAAGTGAAATATTTCACAATATCCAGTTCCCCTCTGACTAACCAACATGAATATAATGCCAATATTAGTTATTTATGTGCAAGTCATGGTTTAATATGATTAAACTAAGTAAGTGTTAAGGGTCAGTGTTTAAACATCGATTGTGTTTGAACTGTAAGATTAATGACTAATGTCTTTGAAGTTCATCCTGGATTAACTGCAGAAGTTCACATAGATGCAATTGTCCTTGTTAACTGGCTGATGAAGACTTTTGTTGGCAATTCATTGGTAGTCTATTTATTCCATTTCAAGAGTGTACTGAAATATCTGCATATCAGTCATTTTATTTTTTTTGACATTTCCGTTGAAGCAAAGAATTGTGGGTTATGAATGCGCATGAAGGATACACCTCATGCATCCTCCGAATTCCCATGAAAGAAGATGGCATTCGAAGGCTGCATTGGAAGTGTCCTACTTGCTTTTCTGAAACGAGACAGCCTCGATAAAGTATTCGGCAGACAAATGCGACCTCCGGTGGACGCATCCTTCCAAACGAGACACAGCCTTTGTATGAGTAAGTTATTGTTGTTGGCATTAAACACACTGTGCTCTTTCTGTTAGGATAATCACTTCCGCACGGCTCCTCTGGAGCACAACACTCCAGTCATACTGGCCCTGCTCGGCATCTGGTACGTCAACTTCTTCCAGGCCGAGACGCACACCCTGCTGCCCTACGACCAGTACATGCACCGCTTCGCTGCATACTTCCAACAGGTCAGCCTGATGATGTCACGTATCAGGAAATGGCATCTGTATTAATGTCTCTATCTAATAACGAGAGAGGAAAATTTAAATTATGTAAGACTGAATTGTTGAATTTTGCATTTGATTACTTTTTCAGATTTGTAATATTTACTTTGATACTTAATGCTGTTGTTTTCTTCATTTATATATGTTTTATTTGTTCTATTGCTTGTAATCTGTTTCTTAGTTATTTATTTTTAATCATTTATTTATAAACTGAATCCATGTTACTTTAATGGATAAAAACTCAAGTGAACAGTTTCTAATCTCTATTCAAATATAAAAACCAAAAAATAATTTTTTTTTGCACAATGTAACTGAAAATGGGAACAAATTCCCTTTTTAGTTGTTCTAGAGTGAAAATGTTATTTTTAGGCCACATTCACACTAATCTGTTTCTGATTCTGTTTTGAGTTTCTTAACATTAGCATTTTCCAAAGTAAGTGGTAATGGAGAACATTTTCCAAACAATCATTTTCAGTGGAGAAAAACGGTATTCAAGTGTGGACGTAAGGCATAACGTAGCAAAATTAAAGCTACACTATGTAACTTTTGGCTCTAGCGGTTGAAGCATAAAACTGCAAGTTACTTGCAGAGGAACATTATATGTGAGTTGTGTTTCGGCAGCGCTCTTCTGCGCGGATGAATCTCATGGTTGGAGGCCTCGGAGATGTTTACCTGTAGAGCTCAGTCATGATGAGCTATTTTCATGATGATAGCATTTATTAATGATATATCTTACTTTGTGGAAGATAAACAAAACTCTAAATTATATTTCAATATGATTATTAAAGTGTTTTATCAACTACACAATACACATTAAAGTTTGTATTGCACTACACATATCAATTTAAGAAACTTGTGCTATGGCTGATATGAGTTCAATTGACACTCCACACAGAAAGGCCCTAGTTGAGGCGGGAGTCGAACCTAGGACCTTCTTGCTGTGAGGCAACATTGCTAACCACTGAGCCACCGTGCCATGTTTATTTTTATATCACAATCTACTTTCTCAGTGGACAATGCAAGTGAAACATAATAATACTGTAGTAGGTCAATGCACTGCAAACAATAAGACACAATATGTTATGTATTAAAACACAAAATGAGGATTCAGTAATGATGAAATATATTTTATTGAACATGAAATTAATATGCAGAAATATGCAATATAACAAATATTTAAACATTTCTTTGAAAGTAAAGTTAAAACGGAGTTGGATACTCGCTAAACAAATGAATATACATTACTGTGCTATGAAATCGGTCCATTATAAACCACTTAAGATGAGCGTACATAAATGGGGATCTACCTTGTGGCTTTTAGATCTGTTTAAATGGGCGATCTGCTAAAAGGAAAAACTTTTAAGTGTCCGTACGCTGATTTATTGCTCCAAAAATACTTGAATGGCTTGCACTTGTTTGCAATGTTTAGACCAGTACGTCATTGTCAGGCAAAAAATAAAATATGTTTTTAATTTTAATGCTATAAAGACAAAGTGACAACTTTGGGGTAAACTAAATGAGAAAATAGCGACGCACACACACTTGGAGAGTCTAGAAACTCCTGCAATGCTATAAAATACTCAGAAAACATAAAAACATTGTGATCGATTCATAAAAGCATGACAAATAATATAAGCTTCAACAACCTTTTCAGAAAACATATCCAAGCATTGTAGCAGGTAAACAACTTCGCCGAACAGTTAAAAATCCATTAGGACGGTGATTTCACTCCGCTGCTGGACTGACTGAACAGCTGTCGCACACGCATCGCGCTTTCCCAACCCTCAGCTGGACCTTCTTTCGGAGCTTATGGACATGATGTAAACACGCAAGGACAATTTACGTATGCCTGTGATTTTGTGCCAAATCCGACCCAACAGCTGTAAATAAAAGTCTCTATTGTAGGCTTTCCGTAGTGAATCAGGGTAAGACAAGGACATTTGAAGGGATTTGAACGTGGATTTTTTTTCACTCAATAATAAACTAGTTAATTGTAACCACATATTTTTTTTTTGCATATTAGTGTGGACCTGGTCTTTAAATGATGGTAATCAGTGAAAAACGGTATTATTTTGTTCCAATAATTTTTTTTTATAAAAATTATTCACAGTAAACCTGAATTACTCCACTTCCAGTTGCCTGAAGAAATTAAGGCGTGGAACGCCGGAGTCAGAATGGAAAAATACAGTTTCTGTTCGGAACAAACAAAAATATTTTGTTTCTAATCTCTGTATTTAAATTCAAGAAATATTTGAATTTAATTTGTAAATATTAACATTTAAATAAATATTAAATAAATGAGTGTGTTCAACCGCATGTTAGTTTTGCTGTTGTATTGAAATTGGTATGGATAACTGTGAAATTTAGGGAATTACAGGAATTTTAGTATCTAGACAACCCCAGAACACGTACTCTTGAGTGGTTAATGATGCATGTATTGATCTGTCAGGGAGACATGGAGTCAAACGGCAAATACATCACCAAGTCTGGCACTCGTGTGAATTATCACACTGGACCCATCGTGTGGGGGGAACCAGGAACCAACGGTCAGCACGCGTTCTACCAGCTCATTCACCAGGGTCAGTCAGCTGAAAGGACTTCTTTAATTTCCTTGTTATTGTCCATTAGTGGTCAACTGATATATTGTGAGGTGATAAATCGGCCGTTAATCGGACTTATCAGCATTGCCAGATACATTTTCCTGTTTGCCCATTTAAAAAATAAATAAAAGAAAAAATAAAAAAAAAATGATTCTTGAGGGCGCCAAAAATCGGCTGCTTTCATGTGAAGCTATTGAGACATGTAAACAACCAGTCACGGTTTGTTTTGTTGTTACGTGCCATCGTGTTACTACAATAATAGACCGGTGTGCAACACAGTGTCATTTAAACTGTCCGCATATCAGCGCTGCTGCAGACGTGTTTGAGCTCATTATGTTAAAGTGCTCACCTGTTTCATTCACCTTCTCGCTCCTCAACAGTTCCCTGTAACATTTAACTGTCATGTCTAATGATAAAAATGCAAATATCAATAAAACTAATATCATATGCGCATATTTGCAGACTGTATATCTCCTTTAAACCGATGTAATAAACCAACCTCACACAACTTCAGCAGATCTAGCATCCTGTGGAATGTTCATCAATCGCGTATTCTAACAGTCTCTCCTCAACAGTTCCCTGTAACTTTTCTAATGATGAAAGGCAAATAAAACTTTTGTTTTATACCACAAATATGCAGTTTTCTCATTTAAACAGATGTCATTCACCTCACAAAAATCGCTCATCTAATATCTTCCTCTGAAGTGCATATTCCATCAGCCAGAAACAACTTCAGGATCAAAAGTTTCTCTAATAATTCACAAATCATGATGGTCAGTCCGTGACAATCCAAGCAGTAAATGTCTTATTCACTCTGCACTGTATGTACAATTGGTTTGATTTGGGATTTATGTTAATGTGCACTGTCTAACCCTAACCCATCCATGGTTGCGGTACTACTGTGTGTACTGTTATTTCCTTAAAAATATATTAACAATTTCTTCATATGCAAATAAATAAAATAAAATATTATGACTAAACAGAAATCTGAAGAAACTGCTATCTACCATTTAAAATACAATACCAAAAGCAAAAAGTTTATTTCTATTTTTAAGCAATTTTATGTTTGTTATTTACTATATTAAATTGTGTGATATATCGGCATTGTAGCGGCCATTAAATCGGCAACCCTATCCTCTGGATATCGGTAGTGGCCATTAAAAAACCCATATCGGTCGACCACTAATGTCCATATCTGTTGTCTGTTAGGACTTCCCTCTTGTCACTGCTGTTTCTGATGTGTTTTTATCAGAATAGATCAGATATGCGTCTGTCTTTCTGCAGGCACTCGCTTGATTCCTGCCGACTTCCTCATTCCTGCTCAGACTCAGCATCCAATCAGAGATAATCTACATCACAAGGTACAGCAGCTCACTATGTGTCTCTAAACATGCCTTTGTTTCTGGTTCTCTTGGGCATCTGTTGGCACAAATGCTGTTTTGTGTTATTTGAGCCAGTGTTTCTTTTAGCACCGTATTATTTCCTGTCGTAGATCCTGATGGCAAACTTTCTGGCTCAAACAGAGGCTCTGATGAGGGGAAAGACCTCTGATGAGGCCAGGAAAGAGCTGAAGTCTGCTGGCATGAGTGGAGATGCTCTGGAGAAACTCTTGCCACATAAAGTGAGTTCTTTTCAACACGATCTAAAATGGAGGCTGTTAGAGATGTTTTGCATCATATTTGTGGCCTAGACGGGGTTCACTTATATAGTGAATGCAAAGAGCTGCAGGTTAACTTTTTCACATTCATGCAGTTGTATTTAGTGAAGAACGGTGTTGAAAACATTACTTCATTACTTTTAACTACGGTATATTTTTTATCTAATTAGCTACCATGGCTGTTTGGTGTGGGTGTGTGGACATATGTGTTTGGGTGTTGGTGTATACACATGTCAATTTACCCAAAGTTAGCCATACTTATCCCATACTTTACCCCTACTTTATATATTTTTTTATACTTTTTTTATTTTTGATCTCTTCTATATAAAATGTAGCTATAATATACGTTATTCAGTATGTATGAATAGAGTGGTGGTGGTGGTGTAGTGGGCTAAAGCGCATAACTGGTAATCAGAAGGTTGCTGGTTCGATCCCACAGCCACCACCATTGTGTCCTTGAGCAAGTCACTTAACTCCAGGTTGCTCCGGGGGGATTGTCCCTGTAATAAGTGCACTGTAAGTCGCTTTGGATAAAAGCATCTGCCAAATGCATAAATGTAAGTAATGTGTATGAAATGTCACATAAAACATTTAATCGATTGACAGCCTTTATTGAGGTGTATATAGAATATCAACAATAAGTTGAAAACCCTTCTATAATATCAATAACAAGGGACAAAAACATATATATATATAAAACTGTTTGCTTTTACAGCTGTAGTTTATCATCCACTGTCCATCCAAAGGTAGTATGTATCAATTATTTCACAGACACGACTCTCTGTTCTGCTCGTGGATATCTAGTTTGCGTGCTAACAAGTGCCTAAAACAAAGCTCTTATGTAGCCATCAAAGATGCTGTTTTCAGTGATACATTGATCATTTTGTAGGTTTTCCAAGGAAACAAGCCAAGCAACTCGATCATCTTTAAGAAACTTACACCCTTCATGCTTGGTGCCCTGGTTGGTAAGTTAAAACATTGGTTTATACTTTATTTAGACATGTTTTTAGACTGAAACTCATCTGTTGTATCTGTTCATGTGTTTCAGCCATGTATGAGCACAAGATCTTTGTGCAGGGGGTGATGTGGGATATTAACAGCTATGACCAGTGGGGGTGAGCACAATTCAACCTCTTCAGTATTGCATGTGGTTTGAGTGAGGGGCTAAAAAAATGCTTAATGATGTCGGCGAAAGGCGATGAAAGATCTCTTTCTTTGGAACAACGTGCATTTTTGAATCATGCACAGTAAGACTAGGAACATGTATTATTTACTTGTATAAAAAAGTAATTATGGCCATTTCATTTCTAAAAGAATGTGTTGTAAAATAAATATTTGTAAAAATGACTATGTAAATCATGTTTGTATTCATTTTAAAAATATTTTTTTTCAATGTGGGACTTTTATTTAGAAAAAGCGCTTGCCATAGACATTTGCTTTGTGCTTCAGTTTACCGTGCTTGTCGTCAGTCTGCGCTGAACTTAAGATTGATGGGAATGATATCAAGGGTCAAACCATTAATTGAAACCCATCCTTTGATATATCCACCCAGATTCATTGCAGCCAATAAGACGCGCCATCATTAGAGTTCGCACCTATGCACGGATTATGCACACACACCAAGTGACACTCGTGGGCCCACTCTATTGTCTGCTATCTGTGTCGCCTTGAACATTACTGTATAAAAATCATTCCGTTATTGCAAGCCCTCCTCTAACCAAAAATCAAAACTTGCCGCAAATTTGCCACTCGTTATTTTCACATGCAAATGAGCTTGTGATTTGCCACAAATGTTTGCAGCTCTTCACCAGTAGTGGCGAACCTCCTGCAAACCTTTAACAACAATGGACAATTTGCTGCAAAGCTCATTTGCATGTGAAAATTATTTGTGGCAAATTTACAGTAAAATCTCAATTTTTGTTAGGGTTGCAAAAACAAAAATGGTTTATCTCTAGTGTCAAGTTTGAAAGTGTTGATTTTGAGTGGGTTGGAGTTTCAGGTAAAATCGGAGTGCGCGTATATGTCCAGATAATGACTTTATCTCCATCTGTCTTGTCAGTGTTGAGCTTGGCAAGCAGCTGGCTAAGAAGATCGAACCCGAGCTCCAGGATGATGCAGAGGTTCGTTCCCACGACTCTTCCACCAACGGACTCATCAGTTTCTTCAAGAAGAACCGCTCTTAAAAATCCCCTGACCTGCTCTCATTAACCCTGCCTCTACTGGCCCCCTCATCCAATGGGATTAGTGAATTTATGTATTAACACTTGACATAATTCAAACTCGATAGGCCTAGCCAAGGAGGATGAGCACGTTGTCTACTGTATGTCATCTAATATAAGCCATGAGATTGTTGTGTGTTGTGAGAATATGACTTTATTGATGTGTCTGTGGACCACTAAGAGAAGTCTATACCTGTATGCACTGCTTATTCTAGATGAATTTCATGTGCTCCTTCGGACCAGTGAACCAAAATAAATGTATAATTTGTCACTTTGACTGGTTGCTTGTTCTTTTTGTTCAGCATATTCACTTGTTTATACTTATTAAGCTTATTTATACTCACTGGGCGAACAGGCTTTTACTAAAAATGATGATCTGCATTCTGTTTTATGTTTGGTGTTAATTTCTCGTGTATGCTTCATTACTGAAATTCTTGACCTAGGAGAGTTCGGCTAATCAAAGAGCATTGATGATTGGTTAAAACTAATCTTAGGTGTGATTGTTTTTGCACTTTTCTATGGAATTTGTTCTTTAACGTTATCTGCAGAGTTGCCACACATCCTGGAAAACTTGGAAATTTGCAGTGCAGTTTTCCAGTCATGGAAAAAATAACAATGTCTGAGAAAGTAATTATTTGCCTTGGAAAGTAGTTGTTGGAAAAAATGTTTGATTGTGTCGCTGACAATGTTTTTGGACAAGTTCAAATATTGATGTAGTGCAGTTATTTTTTGCACCAACACTGCTGTAGTGTAAATGTCAAAAACGTGTGTTGCACATGAAGGGGCAGGTTCACTAAACAGATGTGCCACTTTTGCTCATTGCATTTCAGCGCAAAAACATGCATCTTATTCACTAACTACATGCAGTCTATTTAAGCAGGCGCAATCAGCACTGAAATTGCTTAAGTATTTAAATGAAGTCATTGACATTCCTTTCCGTGCAAAAAGCATCCTAGTCCATAGCTTGATTTGTTCTGACATCATCTGGGGATTAACATCTCTTTCAAGCATCAAGACATGTTTCTCCTGTGAAATTTGGCCAGAAACCTCTGGGAAAGGAAGATGGCTGAGCGCTTCCTCATTCCTATTGTCCTTGCCCGCTCTGAAAGTGATCACATACTCATATGCTCTTAACAAAACTGCCCATCTCATTATTCTTTGTGAGGCCAACTGTGGATTAGTATTCATTTAGTTCAAAAGACTAATTAGTGGCTTGTAGTTTGTGTAGTTTGTCACAAATTTGCCCAAACTCTGAATATCACAGTTAACCTCTCTTTATCTTGTTGTGAGTAGTTTTTCTCTGCAGCTGTGAGTGTTTTGTGAGGGTATTTCAGTCCCATCTGCCATGCAGTGTGCCAACACGGCACCCACACTATACGGAGAGTATTCCGTCTTTACGCTCATCACAGTGTGCTAGCGCATGGTTAGAATGAAGTAGCTGTTTTTACTATGGGAAAGCTTTTTCTTGTTCCACTTCCCAGCACCATGTCTCTTTCATTTTCAGGAGTTTGTGCAAGGGAGCAAAATGTTTGGAACTAAACGATTATAATAATTCAACAGTCCCAGATATGCTTTCAACTCCATTACTGAGTTAGGTGTGGGCGGTTTCTGCAGCGCTTGCGCTTTTTCTGGAACTAGATGAATACCTGTGACCCCTGAATTTTTCTCCCCTTGCTTGGGATGGAAAATATTTTCAATTCTAGGAATGCGGTACTGCTCAAGCGATGACTCTATTCATGGTTACTTTGTAGTTCCCACAGAGCCTCACCAACCCATTGGGCTTGAGTACAGGCACAACTGGTGCTGCCCAGTCTGAGAATCTCATTGGCTCTATGATGTTGTCTTTCATTAGACATTCTAGCTCTGTCTCGACTGTCCAAAGGGAGTGGCCTGGGCTAAAGTAAAATGTGGCTTTGCTTCACTGACAACATACATTTTTGCTGCGGCTCCTTTTAGTGTTCCACGTTCATCTTTTAGCACTGTTTCATGCTTCCTCAGTATGTCCTGCAACATCTCTGAGCTGTTCTCTATTTTGTTTGCTGTTGATTTTCAACTCAGTAAGTCACGCTCAACCTAATAAATTAGGCCCTGAACCAGCCACCACTACCACTCTTAGCTCTTTGGTGGTTTCTTGGTGTTTGACTTTTACTTTGGTGGTGCTTAGAATCTCTACTGTCTGTCCTGTGTATGTTTTTAAGCTGATGGAGATTGTGTTCAGTTCAGGCAGTATATTTGCATATTCAGCCTGTGATAAAATAGTAACACTACACTAAATGCCAATCTCATATTTCACAGGGCATACAATCACAGAGGTGGGACACAGAGAATGGCAATATCTACAATGTACATGTTGAAGATCTCTCCAGACTTATTCTCATCCTCCTGTTGAAGATAATCTTTTTTTAACATTAGTCCATCCTCGGCCAGTTACCTCCGCTGTATGCTATCACCGTTTACACCGCATACTAACCATCTCTTAGCTTAACAGTGAGCGTATCCCCAAAATTACAGTCTTGTGCAAGCTTACAAAGCTCCTCCACGTATTCCAGTATACTTTCTTTAGGTCATCTATTTATTTTATTAAATTTCCAACATTGGACTATTTCACTGGGTTTGGATTGAAGTGATTCTCTAACATCAATTTCATCATACATCTTAGATCCAAGCAATGCCAGGTTCAAGAAATTCCTCATTAGCATGTAAGTCTGCGCCCAAACACATGTCAACAATATGGCCTGTTTCTTCTCTGGAGCATCGACATAATTTACCACACAGAAATTATTCAAAAGTAGTCCTCCCATGACTGCGACTTGTTGTCAAAAGGTGCCGTGGATACTAACATGCCAGCTATCCTCCCATCTAGTATATTCTCAGGTAGCCATTAATAATCACTCAATAGCTGTTACCTGGAGTAAGTATTAATTGGACTCTGGTTAAGTACAGTGACTTTGTTCTAGTTTCTTATCTTTATCTTATGTTGTTGTTTATTAAACCGCATTTGGGTTCTACTTCATCTTCGTTTCTTCCTGTCTTCAGCTTGCATCAATGTTACGGAATACTTGACCGACAACGATGGACCTACTTGTGATCCTCATTTGTCTCCGTCGAGGGAATCATCCACTTGAGGATTATGTCTCCGACTTCTATGGACTTTGCGACCAGGTGGATTTTAAGCAGGTCACCATTAAGGACCTTTCCCGGGCTGGCCTAAATGAGCTCATATATTCCTTGTTGCCTGGAGGAAGAATTAATTGAAATCTGGTTAAGTACATCGACTTTGCCCTACATCTTAATGGTTCACCATTTACTGTGGGAGTGGCAGAGGATGCCATCCCTGCTTCAGTGGCCACTAATTCATCTTAGTGGTTCACCATTTACTGTGGGAGTGGCAGAGTATACGTCCCTCCTTCGGTGGCCACTACTCCAACTTAGTGGTTCACCATTTACTGTGGGAGTGGTGGAAGATGCTGTCCCTCCTTCGATGGCCACTACTCCATCTTAGTGGTTCACCATTTACAGTGGGAGTGGGAGAAGATGCCATCCCTCCTTCGGTGGCCACTACTCCACCTTAGTGGTTCACTATTTACTGTGGGAGTGGCAGAGGATACCGTCCCTGCTTCAGTGGCCACTACTCCAAAGTCCATACCATGGCTGCCACACCTTCCACTGTTCACGAGCCAGTGCCCACACCTTCCACAGTCCATGAGCCAGCACCCACACCTGCCACAGTCCACAAGCCAGCTCCCACGCCTATAGCCTCTGCCGTCCCAGAGCTAGCGCTTGAAGCCACTGCCGTCCCAGAGCTAGTGCTTGAAGCCTCAACTGTCGCAAAGCTAGTGTACGAAGCTTCAACTGTCCCAGAGCTAGCACCTGAAACATTGTCAAGTCATGTTATCAAGTCTGCACTGCCAAGCCATGTTGTCATGCCTGCCTCATCATTCTCGCTGCCTTGATCTCTGAGCCAGAGTTCTGTACGGGTCCTGTTTTGTAAAATGCACTTAACACAACACCCGACCCTTTATCCGACAGCAACAGTAATTTAATTCCGTACCGTTCCTGACCTTTTTAACAAAGACTGCGACTCACACTTTATTTAAAATAAAACTACTACATCAGGTAGACAAAACATTTTATTTACTCACGTCACACAAGAAATCAAATTACATGAGTCACTTTGAGTTGGAGCATTTAAGAAAAATAATAATAACAACAACAACAACTTACATTTATATAGCGCTTTTCTCAAACTCAAAGCGCTTTACATAGTATAGAATCTCTTCAACCACCACCAGTGGACACATAGGCTAACGTTGTGGTGACAACAGAAAAAAGATGAGAAAGATGAAAATAATTTGACATTTTAAAAATTAGCTTTGGCTATGGGCCAAAGATTTTATCTGACGGATAAAATGGCCACGTCATGTGATTTCCTGGTCTTGTCATGTGACCCTCTTGTTTCACCAGGGGCACGTTCAGCCCCAAAAAAACATAGCAAAGCATTTATTTAAATGGAAACGGTGGTGTTTAACATCCTGTTGTGTTACGCAAGCATTGCAACTATGGTAGCTGAGAATGCCATTATTTTCATTCTTTTCGAAGAAATTTCTGAGCCTGATGAAATCGGTTTAAATACATGTTTAATACTACAAAAAATGCTCAATGTTACAGTCACTGCCCTTGCCATCCATAATAGCAGAGAACATCCCAATCGTGTGAGGGGATAAGTGGAAACTGTGGTTTCTAATTATGGTGATCCAACATTTCAGGATGACAAGGCAAACATTTCTTCTAATGTCTTCAATTGTTGCATACACCAAGCTGCAGTGGACACATTTGTAAAGGACGTTAGTTGGATCCATTGTGCATACTGCCTTTTTAATATTGCAGCGTTTATATACACGTCACTGCTGATTGGGTAACACCCACCAAACGAGAGAAAATGTACCTCAAAGCCCATTGCACATTGTTTCACACAGTTTCGAGGAAGCGTCGTTCAACCCTGAAACCGTAGCTAAACGGTGCAAACCGTATTGTGATTGAACGTGCCCAGAAGTGTTTTGATCTTGTTTATTTTCTCTTCAGTTGTTTATTAAACTGCACTTGGATTCTTTCTTCATCTGTTAGTTATGGCAGAAACAAAGCTTTCTGAAACTTCAAGTCAATTGAACCATTTACTTCAGAAAATGTTTCACTTTTTCCAAGCACTCGAAACACTGCACACTGAGGACATCTGCTGGTCACAGGCATGTAAATGCAATGAAGGCTCGAGTCAAAAGCAGCCACAATGACTTGAAATTTACTGCCTTTTATTTGTCATATTTTTTATAGTTGTCTACTATATCCTGTAATAAACAAATCTGAATATTTTCAGAATACCTATACATGTATACCTTCTTATTTATGTTGGCCTTTGTATGATTACTGTTTTAAATAACATACATAAACAATATTTATGTTATCATTATTTTATGTGTAAAGTTATAGCCAATTTTACAACTTTGTAGCCATGTCAACAAACCCTAAAATGGCTGTAAAAACACAATTTAATTAATTTATGTCCAACTGAAATTACAAATGTACTGTACGCTTAGAAAAAACATGCTCTTTTAAAGGCCCTTGGAAATCAGTTCCAGGGGCACAAATATTGTCCCTTAATAAAAAGTTAAATTCTGACATTTATTCATACTTATGAGATGTCAATTCAACTCTGTGAATGTCCTGGAGTGGCCCAGCCAGAGCTCAGACTTGAACCCGATTGAACATCTCTGGAGAGATCTGAAAATGGCTGTGCACTGATGCTCCCCATCCAACCTGATGGAGCTTGAGAGCTCCTGCAAAGAAGAATGGGAGAAACTGCCCAAAAATAGGTGTGCCAAGCTTGTAGCATCATACACAAAAATACTTCAACAAAGTATTGAGCAAAGGCTGTGAATTTTTATGTACATTTTTTTTTTTTTAATTTTTTTTTTCATTTATCAATTTGCAAAGATTTTGTAAGGCAGGGTGCCAATGTGTTTGCATTCAAAGGCAAAGAGCAAATGTATGATCTTTGAGAAAATCAACAAACTAACTTTCTCGCAATTAGCAACTCTTCCTGAGGCACCACACCCCACTGAGCGGAGACTGCAAATTCACACCTCATTGTTGCCCTTCCACACCTGTCCCATTCTCTCCTCTCTCCCCTCACCCATTCCTCTTCAGCTCAGAATCACCTAAGATCTGTATGTAACAAAAGTCTATATCTGATGTATACAAATAATGTAACTAGTGTAACATGTTTGGAACCATTTAAAATGTCTCCGTGCGTCTGTATAGTGCTCTTATTCCCAGGTTTGTAAACTTAATGACAACAAAGTTATAAGGTCTTTGCCAAATGCTTTATAATTCTAGAGGTCTGTCCCCATCCCTGCTTGTATGTTAATGAGGTATGTCCCCAGGACTTCCAAACCTAACCACTCCCAAAATCCCCTTTGTCCATGGTTTGGGTATTTAAGGAGGTGTGACACATTGTTCATGGTTCTCTGTAGTCAGACGATCCCAAACAGTTTACTGTTTGTAATTTATATCAGGTGATTGCAATTCGAATTTCTTATGTTTTGATAAAATGTCTAACTTTGACTTATCACTGTCTAATTGGAATTGATGAATTGATTATGTTACCTGGTCAATAAATTGTCAACATTTGATTTTATTCTGACTGACTCTGATATTGTGTTTCCCAAACAGATTAAACGATTCGTATGTTACCGCAAGTCTGCGTCAGATTAGTGACGACTAATATTCGGCATCGATTCAAGTGTACTTGGTTTGCAAAGACAAAAAGGGAATTTCCGTTTAGAACAGCAAACGCTGCTTGACCAATCTAAATCTGGGTGTCTTACCTCTGTTTTAATTTGATGTTTCTCCAGATAAGTGTACGTGGGAAACCACGCATGGCCAATCCAAAGCTATTATAAGAGAAGTTATGTCAACTTACATCTAAAGTATCTTTGATTGTGTGAACTTGAACGTGACCGATCTCAGGTATATAGCAATTACCTCTTTTTGATGATCCAATACTGACAGTTTGTGATCGTGAGACCCGCGGTGTAGAGAAAAACACGCGAGGACCTCAAAGCGACATAGTTTCTTAATCTAAACGGGTAAAAATATAATTAAAGGAGTTAAAAGAATAATCAAACATTCGCTCACTTTTAATGATACTCAGATATCATTAAAAACCTTTTTCATTTATGGAGTCAGATGAAATAACGAGGTAATACATACGAGAAAATGTATTTCATTTATATTGTTGTGTTGCGTAACAAGAAAGACTGTAACACGCAGAGACCTTCACCCGTATTATTGGAGACCGTCATTAGACCGAAAAACGGGTTTACAATTTCAAACAAACTTTTCATGTTGTCATTATGGGGTATTGTTTTTAGAATTTTGAGGAAAATAATGAATACAATCCGTTTTGGAATAAGGCTGTAACATAACAAAATGTGGAAAAAGTGAAGCGCTGTGAATATATTCCGGATGCACTGTAACAGCTGCATTGGCTGTACCGCTGATAATGTGCGTCTTAAATATGGAACCTGTTAGATTTTGTCCAGGGTGCCAAGGCCCTGTTTAAATAAACTATTATCTGGGACACTCATTTAATAATTCCCCAGATTGCTTTTAAGACTTCCTTGTCTTTCCAATATGATCTTTAAGCTGCTTCCTCTATTCGTATTTTAACATTTTATTTCATGACACTATAAAATGTACAGTGAACAAGACCAGAATCAGCATGCCTTTGGTATCATTATGGGTGATTTTATCAGAATACCTATAATTGTAAAATTACAATATCTCTGAACGACACTTGCAAATTTGTGAAATAATTAACACATGGCTCATTTGATGTTAAGATGCATTCACACTATCTCTGAAGGCAATTAGACAATGAAATTGGATGCATTGTGATATCAATCATTTTCACATACTGTAGGTCCAGCAACATTTGGTGAAAAAAACGACATCAGGGTCTATTTCATATTCATGTCACTTGCCATATAGTTGTAGGGTATTTACAAAATGAACAAAGAATAATCACAAGGGGTGGGTTAGAAATATTTTTATTAGGCCATCATTACATTTGTGCAGATTTATTCCAGTCAGCAGTACTATAAAGGCACTGATATCAACTAATAAAGAGACCCTCACAAGGTAAGAAGAGTACAAAGAAGAATAACTTAAAAATCTGTAGATTACTCAAGTCAAGTCAATTTTATTTGTATAGCTCCTTTCACAACACACATCGTTTCAAAGCAGCTTTACAGAAGATCAGCATTAACAGACGATAAAACTGTAATGTCTATAAAGTCGATGAATCCTCATCGTGTAATTTAGATAAAATACGATTGTTTATCGTGTTTAAAAATAAGTAATTAAATAATAATTGTAATAATAACCCCAGTAAGCAAGCTGTAGGCGACTGTGGCAAGGAACACAAAACTCCATAAGATGTAGATTCCATCCATCGTCAACCGCTTATCCTGTGTACAGGGTCGCAGGGGGCTGGAGCCTATCCCAGCTAACATTGGGCGAAAGGCAGGGGACACCCTGGACAGGTCGCCAGTCCATCACAGGGCCACACATAGACAGACATACACTCACACTCACCTCCACATCCACACCTAGGGCAATTTTTTTGGAGACACCTAGCCTGCATGTCTTTTGGATGGTGGGAGGAAGCCAGAGTACCCGGAGAGAACCCACACAGACACGGGGAGAACATGCAAACTCCACACAGACACGGGGAGAACATGCAAACTCCACACAGAAAGGCCGGGGCAACCAGGGTTTGAACCCACGACCTTCTTGCTGTGAGGCGACAGTGCTAACCGCTGCACCACCGTGCCGCCCTATAAGATGTAGATTAATGGAGAAAAATAACCTTGGGAGAAACCAGACTCACTGTGGGGACCAGTTCCCCTCTGGATAACATCATGAATATAATGTAAATATTACTTAGGTATAGTTAAAGTCATGGTTTAAAATTATTAAACTAAGTAAGTGTTAAGGGTCAGTGTTTAAACATTGATTGTGTTTGAACTGTAAGATTAATGACTAATGTCTTTGAAGTTCATCCTGGATTAACTGCAGAAGTTCACATAGATGCAATTGTCCTTGTTAATTGGCTGATGAAGGCTTTTGTTGGCAATGGTAGTCTATGCATTCCATTTCAAGATCGTAGTCCATCAATAGACGGTTACACAATAGACTACTTGAGTTGATTTTCAAGAGATCATCTGTTATCATTCTCACAAGGCCTCAAAGAGGATGTGAAGCAAGAGAGGGGTGCCTCTTTATAAATCGGAACTACATGTTACTATATACTATAGTGATGTCATATGTACTGGTACTTCGGTACCAAGTTGATACTAAATTTTATAAATACAACAATACCAGTCTTTCTGCTGTGCCTGCTCAAATCAAAACACCTGTACTGTTTGACTGACAGACGACTGTGTCTATGTGTATGTCTATATACAGACGACTATCTCTATGCTAGTGATGGGCGGATTGATACTAAAGTATCCATACTTCCAATACTGATATCAAAAAGATCGATCCACACATAAAAAAATAGATTTTGAAGTTTTTCTTTTTAAACTTGTGATCTTATTATTTAGATGCCATCAACTTTAATCCATCTTATTTGCTTTTAAGTGGGAAAAACTAAGAATTATATTAGCAAATAGCTGCATGGCACCGGAACAATTTTTTCTTCCTCTGAAAAAAATACCACATTTAAGTTATATTTAAAGTCATTTTATCTGTGATATTGGCCAAAAAATACTCTGTATAGGATCAAAAAGAAAATAAGTGGTATTGCCACTGATCTATATATATATATATAATATAGATCAATGGGTATTGCCCATTCCTAATACGTGCGTTCTTTCTGAACAGTGTGTGCTCGCTCTGCACTGCGGCTGCTTCGCTACTTTTGCCGATACCGCTAACTAGTGTTGTGGCTGTGTGTTGCAGCATGTCGAAAGCACAAATATAAATGCAAACAAACACATGTGAAGAACCAACATAATCTCTGTGCATTACATGTTGCAGTTACAGTATGAATGCAGTCATTAATAAAGCAATATTCTCAAGATAAAAACAAAATAGATGCTCTATTAGATACTTTAGATGAAAAACTTAGCACTCTTTGTTTTATTGCTTGTCATGTTTCTTTTTTTCTTCAATTTTTAAAACCAATGCCATTTTTTTATCATTAATTAATTAATTAATTTATTAATGAATTATTGAATTGTATTGAATGAATTATTTATTTGCATTAAAAAAATATTCTGTAGTATCAAATTTGGTTTCGAGAATTGTGAAATTTCACTAGTATTGGCATGACTACAGAAATTTTATATTAATAATTTTATATAATATATACTATATTAAAACCACACACAAACAACTGTACATTCATCTCACTTCTATGGCAGAAACACTTAATATCTAAACCTGAAAATGCTCACACAACAGTACTACAGTTTGAAAAGATAATATGTGAAGATTCTACTGTAAGATGTTACTTTTTATTACCTCCAGCAACCTTTTACTTGTGGGAGAAACATAAAATACAACCTCACAAATACTCACAATACATCATTTTTAAAAGAAATGTCTCCCTTTAAATAAGGAGAACTACTGTGGTGGGCTAATTGAAATATTTTTTTCATTTGAAATGCATGCTTTTATGGGAGAAATAGACACAAAACACAACCTTGCAAATAATTATAAAGAGTAAAACACAAATATCCCCTGTATCTGGGAAAATACTCCTTTGTAGTCCAGTTATTTTTTAGATGGTATCATTAAGCTACTGTGTGTCTCCTGTCTTTCATAGATGCAAAATTGTCAATAAGTTTGTCCTGGTCTATGCAACCAAAGATATCACAGCCAAGTAATGGAGCCTGTTTTGACCCATTGTTCCCCTGAGCCAGGTGTGGAGGCGATGTAGTGCAATAAATTACCATTCACAGCTACAACTACTGTCAGGTATAGTTATGGCTG
The DNA here is from genome assembly GCF_025860055.1 of Xyrauchen texanus. Lineage (NCBI taxonomy): Eukaryota > Metazoa > Chordata > Actinopteri > Cypriniformes > Catostomidae > Xyrauchen > Xyrauchen texanus. The sequence goes on from NC_068324.1 coordinate 24,124,838, forward strand.
CCTGGATAAGAGCTTTCAGGGATGGAAACTTGTCCTCATCCAGTTGGTTCTACACCGCGATCATGTCACCAGCCTGCGTCTTTTACTTCAGCAAGTTTCTGGCTACCACAAATTCATCTGGATTCAAATACATTTTGTAATGTTGTGCCAGTACTGCTAAGAAGTTCCGAATCACTATGACTAACCTCCTGATCCACAAGGTGATTGGACCACAGACTCATCCATTTGCTTAACTTTTCTCCTATGACCAGAGGATTGCCCTTCCACTGAAATCTGATTAGCACTGCAAATGGCCAATGTTCTTTGGACATCTGCAGTGCTGGCATCATTGCATTTCACCTCAAGAGAATCACATACTGCATCTTTGTGTGACATTGCCTGGGCCAAGTCAATGGTTTTCTTCTGCAGATACTTGTGAAAGCCTGCAGTTACTGACAGTAGGTCGTGGAACACTATCAGTAGGAACACAGAGGAGAACTGACAGAGCTTTGCCTTAAGTCCTACTGCAATGGGAGTGCAAATGTTTGACAGACACTCAATGATGGCAGGCACATTCTCCATCACTGCTTTTACTGAACGTACCTGGCATGCCCAGCGTATGTTTGATAGATGCGCAAGTTCAGCTTGATGCAATCCTAGTTGCTTTTGGGTCTCTGCGAACATGTGATGGTTCACTAGAGAACAGCAAAAAAAAAAATGAATGAAGACTTTCCAAAATCTCAAAAAACTCAGTAGCCTCAGTTACAGCTCTGCAGGTGTGACGTAAGACAAGATTTAACTCATGTGCATAGCAATGTGCAACTTGCTTCAGGGAGTGTCCTTCTGAAGTGGGATTGAACAACCCCAGTCACCCCACTCATGACTGCAGCCCCATCATAAGTCTGTTTGGCAATTTAAATGGCCAAATTTCTTCTATTGTAGCTCCTCCTCTATTGCAGCAGTTATTCTGTCAATATTGGTCAGTTCTGTCAGGGCCAGGAGCCTCTCTTTTACAGTACTCTCTTGTGACATATCTGACACACATTGCCAATTGTTCTGATTTCCCATATCTTGCCTCATCTGTCATAATGGCATACATCTTTGTCTCTGACATTTCTCTGATTATTGTTGCAGTCACTTCTTGTGAACAGCAAGTGATCATCTCATTCTGACTTGCCTTAGATAGGTAAGTATTTTATGGGGGTGTGTACCTCTGCAAAAAAGGATCAAACTTAGTCAACAAGGATATGCACTCTAGGAAGTTACTCTTATTATCACTGTCCTCCCTTTCATTGTGACCTCTAAAAGGTATCCTTGTTTCCCCAACATTCAGGTCACAGCTAAAATCTGCCGCACATACTCCCTTCTTTGGCATATCTCCTCTACAGAAAAACTGAAATATTGTGAGTTTGAAGCAAAGTTCAAAGCAGAATCGTCTGACGTTGATTTAAACCCGTTACTGTACATTTGGGTGGAGTGTATGATTATGACAGATTGTTGAATAAAGATTAACACAGCTTGCCCTAAACAAGCTGTGCAGCAAGGTAGTGAGACTGACAGGAATCACCTGTGCGGGAGAACCACATTGAAATGCTGGAGAGAGTTGGAATGATGATTGGATTAAATAGTTAATCTTTGTGTTCCTTGCATTCAATTAAAGCTGTAAAAAGTGGCATGAAACTGGAGCGGCACACATTTGTGAAGGCAGGCTCACACAATGGACCGGGTGGAAAGTTTAGAAGAGAGAACATATGAACAGTCATAGGGAACGGTTTGACTTAAAGCACTTAAAGTGGTAGCGGTCCCTGCTGTAAAAACCATTGAGCTGCTGTGGCAGATTCTTTTGAAAAACGAGATGATTTAGATGGAAGAGATGTTCTGATGATTGCGAATGCTTTGCAGCGAAGTTGCATCCAACGTTCTGAGTCTCTTGCATGGATCTGTTTGTGGGCAATGGGTTGGGCCGTATGCCGGGAACACTCGATGCCACGTAGAGGTAAGCAGCTGTTTATATAATCACTCTGGTGTGATTGGCCATATTAAATTAACTTGCTCCTCACTTTTTCTTCACAGCAAACAATAAACATTTTTAATGATAATGTACCAGTGGATAATGCATTCAACTTGGCAGCCTCCAGAGAAAGACATCACCTGCTAATTACAGTCCATTCATCCTTCATTCAGTACCCAGACTCAGTTGCTACCCATCCTTCTGCATCATCTACCACAAAAACAGTGAATGTGGTTACTGACTGCAATCCTCCACAATCCATGCAGTCAGAATATCAGCAGACCCAATTAGGAAATTGAAACGAAATCAACGAACACACATGCCTCTGGTGACTTGAGCTGAATTCAAACTTAGATACCTTATACTGTATATATATATATATATATATATATATATATATATATATAGAATCTGTTTTGGAAAATGTCATGGTGGATTTCAAAACAGACCTTGGCTGTAGAAAACTCATAATGTATGACATATACTCTAGTAACTAAGGAATTTGACATAACTCTTTTTTATTTGTGAAACAATTTCTGAACTGCCAATGACATTTTTCCTGGTTAAGCCCTAAGTAAAGTAAAGCCAAGGGTGTTGTTCTCAAAATCAGTTGAAATACAATTAACACTTCCTGTCTCATTTCTCCTTGAAATCAAAATCAACCAAAATCCCTCCAGGTCAGTGAGTGAGTGAGTAGTAGAACACAGAGTTTCCTAAGCATGTAACCATAAGTCCTCAAGTATTTACACCCTTGTGCCTTTTTCCCATCACTGTTTAAAATAGTCAATTTAATTTTTATCCATTTAGGAGATATCATTGTATAATTTATCTATGACCCTTTGATATTTTAACCCGTATATACATCTATAAAAACCTGGGTCAGTTCTGAAAAAGTTCCATTATTGGGACTTCTGATCCCAATGGGGCTTCTGATCTCTACTGAGAAAAAAATTCTGACAAAGGATCTGAAAGCTATCCAGATCCCCATTTAATATAATTTTATAAATGCCATGTGAGGTCCAGGCCCTTTATCTGTGATCATGCAGAGCTGGAGCACAGTGTCGATCATAAGCCGGCCAACCCAGTAAATTTACCTCTCTGCAAATCTGGAAAACCACCTCTACCCACAGATTAACAGATTGACCCACACATTGATTCTGTAATTAATATATTTCCTTCGCCCAGTCAATCAAGGAGAATTCTATTTCTTTCCATTTTGCCTCATAGATTGGACAACACCACAGTATTAGTGGTCTTAACTGTGCGGCTAAATAATAATCCCTCAAGCACAGTAATGCCATACCTCCACTCTCTCTCTCTCTCAGTAGTTGCAGCATTGAGTATCTAACTCGAGGTCTCCTGTTATTCCATATAAATCTGGAAATATGTTTGTCCCAATCTCTAAACTGTTTACAAGGGACCTCGACTGGCAGTGCTATAAATAAGTATATTAGTTTGGGTAAAATATTCATCATAATAGATCTCACCCTGCTGCCCATGTTCAGGGAAAGCAAGACCCATCTGTCCAAATCATTGTACATTTTCTTGTTTATTCGGTTGTAATTTAGGGTATATAAAGAAGACATATCCTTCTGCAAATATATCCCAAGATATTGAATATTTGGTGAATTCCAATTCAAATGATACTTATTTAACCATTCTTGGGTAGCAACATAATTTAGTGTTAAGGCCCGAGTCTTATGAATATTGAGTGCATATCCAGAGTAGCACCCATACATCTTTAAGATGTCCATCAACAAAGGTACTCCTGAGTCTGGGTTTTGTAGTGTCACCAGTACATCATTTGTTTACAAACAGACTTTGTATTCAACTCCCCCAATAGTTATCCCCTCTAAACCACTTTCCTGTCTAATTGTTTTTGCCAAGGGTTCAATAAAGAGATTAAAGAGAGTCGAGCTAATGGGACAGACCTGTCTACATCCTCTTTGTAAAATTATTGAATTAGAAAGACTACCAATGATTTTTATCATAGCTGTACACATACACGTTTAATAAAGTGACTTCCTTTCAATTTTACCTTTAACTAAAACTTATTTACCATCTTTATCCTTTATTTCAGAGATTCATTCTAAACTAATTAAATTTGGTATTGAGATTGACACTCGCCTTTTCTTACTTGCTTTATATGAGGAATAGAAAGTGTTATGAAAATTAGTTATTCATGTTCAGCTTTGGATAAGTAATCCGCTGGTTCGGAGGCATTGCTATAAGTGACGGTGCCTCTTAGTCAGTGGAGTTCGACAGCGGATTTTATTATACTTAAGCCCTCTCTTGATTGGGGCATATTCCTTTCTTTTCTGTTGCACCTCCTCAGCGTGGTCATGATCAAAATACACTCTCTTTTCCTCAAATTTTCCTCTTCCAGGCTGCGTGTAGGATTCTCTCTTTCATTGTAAACTGTAGGAACCGGACCACAATTGAACATGGAGATATACCCGCTGGTGGTTCATTTCAATATCTAGATCTTTTCCCTGGTTCAAACCCATCAAATCACCCAGTTCTGTCTTGATTACGTCCTCTATGAACCGGTGCATGGATGTGCCTTCTGTATTTTCAGCAACCCCGTATATTCAGATATTATTGCGGCAAGAGCGGCCTTCCAGGTTCGACAGTTTAGTCTGGAGAACTCTTTGATTGGTTGTACTAAAGTATCTTTAACACCAATATCCCACCTTTCCGTTTCTGCCATGCTTCCCTCCAATTCCTCCAGACGACAGGTGGAATCCTCAATTTGGACGGTAGAATTTTCTGGTTTATTTTGGTAGTCAGCTCATCTAGCTGTTCTTTCAAATCTTGTCGAAAACTCACTTGAAATTCAGACAAAAATTTTTTCATTTTTGACTTCCCTCATCCCTTTGGCCATGACTTGCTCACCGATTTGTAGACAGAGCTGAGCGTGGCCAACGTGCCTCCATCCCCCTTGGAGACGCCATCTTCCCTTAAACCGACTTAACTAGCGAGATCACTCCCTTCCTTTTCGTCTTTTTTCTCTTTAACACCTCTTAACCCTGACCACACTTTCCTTTTAGTGAGCTAACATGAATTTCAGGGATTATATTTGGCTGAAATCAGATCTGTGTCTTATGGTACCATTCTTTGTCATGTGTCACTGGAAGTCCCAGGGCAGGAACCCTTAAAAAGATTGAGGATGAAGATGGGAAGGTGGAGGGTTGCCAGAAATTCTATCGCTAGAGTGAGGTGGGTGGCGGCTTATATAATTTAAACATGCAGGTTGATTGGCAGATTAGATGAGGAAGCTCCTCTCGAATTCTAATTTAAGAACTCCATTTCACCAGTTCACCTGCCCATATAACCTTTGAGTCTGCAAAGGGTTGCTGTCTGCAAAGGAGGGGCTTGAAGATGAGGCTCGACACTGCATCTGAATGGGAAGACCCACACTGCGATTCGAACGGGAGAACTTGCATTGCATTCAAACGGTAGGGCACACACTGCGATTTGAACGAGAGAGAGCTTGTTACCAAAGTGCGTAAACTCACACTGCATCCAAACAGGAGGCCCCACAAAGCATTTGAATGGTCGGTGGTTCTGAGTAAAAAGCTTTGCAGAACTTAAGTTTGGAACAGGTGCATATCCATAAGCTATGAACATAATTAAAGGTATTTCATGGGAAGACCCTGTCTGAACTGCCTAGCTGAGCTCCCATCTAATTCGGGATGCAGAGCCCCTGATGTAAGTTGAACATGACAGATCAAATGGTCCAAATGAGGGAGGTCTTGTACTTTGAGAAGGAAAAAAGCCTGTTCAGCTGGTGCCCTCACAAAGATACGCCCCTTGAGTGAGATATATGAGTTTGATGATTTCTTTGTCATGATGTAACATTACTGGAAACAGGCAAGACGAAGCAAGATGGTGTGAAGATGAACCCAAGTGGAATTTATTTAACAAAACATGAAGTCCAAAAACCCTAACTATAAATGGGAACTAAACTTAAACATGAACTTGACTAAAACTAGACTTGACATAAACTAGACTAGGCTTGACTTGGTTTGACTACAACAAAGTTACATACACAATACCTGACAAGAGACAATGGCAAACATGAGGGCTTAAATACACAGACATGGGTAACAAGACAACCAATGAACAGACAGAACTATAAACAAGATAACAAGACTAATAAATTAAACCAATAAAAAACTAGAACTGATAACGTGTAACAAGACAATAAACCAATGAAAACAAGACACATGAACATGGAAGGAAACAGGATGATCACATGACCGGGGAACCACATGACATGAGACAGGAACTAAACTTTTCAAAATAAAAGACATGAACACAAAATTTGAAAAAACACATCTAGACGTGACATGAGACCGAATCAATCTTTTTTTTCCTCCACAATTTGGAATGCCCAATACCCAATTAATACCTAAGTACTCATGGTGGCGGATGAATCTCAGTTTCCTCCGTGTCTAAGACCGTTAATCCACACAACTTATCATGTGACATGTTGAGCATGTTACCACAGAGACGTAGTGCGTGTGGAGGCTTCATGCTATTCTATGCAGCATCCACGTACAACTCGCCATGTGCCCCAAAGAGAGCGAGAACCACACATTATAGTGACCATGCGACTCTACCCTCCCTAGCAACCGGGCCAATATGGTTGCTTATGAGACCTGACTGGAAAGACCGATTCATTATTATGCAATACTGACAGGGCAGAAAAGTGACTGGAGTAAAGATTTGATTTGATGTGGATAGATTAAATATTTAAAACCAATATCGGGGCATCTGCTACTTTATCCATGATGGTGTGTTATGCAGAGATTTAATTGATCTGTTCTACGTGAAGCTCGTGTCTAGCTGTGTGTTAATCACTGGGGGTGAGAGTGCCTTCTAATGGAATATTAAAGAGGTCTGACTGACCAGACTTGACGAATACTAGCAACTGTGCTTAGGCAACTAAGGGAGGCTATTGAACGAGTTATTGAGTGGTTGTTGCCTTGGTTAAAGGCGGAAAAGTAGCTGGAGTTTGCTTGGTTATGCTGAAAGAATACAGGACATTTGCAGTGAAAATGCCTGTGGAGGAAGAAGTTAAATCTGCAGATGTCTTGAGGAAGAAATAGTTGACATGCAAACACAACTGTAATTTGTTTGTTTGTTTGTGATTTAGTGCCATGACAGGTTCTGTGTCTATTTCGAGGCAATAATACAATAAGAGGTATAGTGATTAAAACCTTTATATTTTTAGCTTTTGTTTGTTTGTCGAACATGAATGAATATAATGTTTGGCATCTGTTGGCTTCTTTGGGAGGTAACGGTAATGTCTTGGAAAGACTTATAGAGAAAGCAGGAAGGAACCTGCATACAATCCTGTGAAAGGAAATTACGTTACTCTAACGGGCACCTGCTTAAAGTAATATTTCCTCTGTGAGGTATTTAAAAGCTGGGACAGAGAAGTTGAGCTAGATAAATGTTTTAATTGTGTTGTTGGGTGGAATCTCGGAAACATCAGAGTAATAATTATATGCAAGCATATAGAACATGTACACACCTGAATGCTTTTAAAGTTTGTGCAGTTGAAGGCTGGAGGAAAGATTTTGCTCTGTTGATTATTTTATGGATGTAGAGTAATTCTGCAAATTCTATAATAGAGTTCATGGTCAAAATCTATAGTAAATAGCACCTGTGGAAATGAAAAGACCTAGAAAGGTTTCAACAAATACCAAGCAAGGGAGCCCACCTGCACAGAGCTGCCATATTGTCTGTCCTAGCCAGTATTGATGCATTCTCAATATGTTATAAATATATACGTAGATTATAAGCATGTCTGAAGCATCGACTGTTTGGTGACAGTCAGTCAAAGATAGCTCGACTAATTGTGTGAGGAGTCAACTGTGGGAAAAGCATGCTGGCATATGTTCATATGATTGGAAAATGGTTAACAGTATAGAGTCTTTAAAGTCATAGTGAATGATACTTTAATACAACTAATCAAAGAGATATTAAACTGGAATTTCATGCTTGCCTCATTATTGAAATTAATTAATTTGAGTAATGTGAAAAATGTATGAGCAATGCTAGGCATTACAGCTAATGTGGGCAACAGAATTAACATAGACTTTGACTGCATGTGGGAATACAGTTGGAATGGTCTTTGCGATTATTATTGCATGAAATCACTTGCGTTCTGAGTTTTCTCTGGAACTGTGCAAGAGTGGGAGCGGAGACAGCTGAGAGGAAACACTGTGTGGGAGAACCTGGTTGAAACACTGGAGTGGATTGGAATAAAATGCCTCCTTTAATTAAAGCTGCAATAGAGCTCAAAAGACCAGTGTCTACCTGGACCAGTGTCCGGATGCAGAGGCAGCCTCAGCACAACAGACTGCTCTGGGTAGAAAGTTTCGATGAGAGGACCTGTATATAGCCATAGGGAGCCGTACCACAGGTATACTGGCAAGTAAAGATTAGTTTGAAGGAAAGACAGAAGGTTAGTAAATGACAGTTAAAATGGCAGCCACCACTGCTGCAAAATATTAAAATAGTGAGCTGCTGTGGCAGCTTCTGTTGGAAAACATGATTATTGGCGATGGAAGAGCTTATCTGAAGAGGACAAATGTTTCCAGAAGAGTATCGTCCAAGTCTCTCGCATAGATCTGTTGTGGGTAAATGTGTGGTGCCAAACGCCAGAAAGACTTTTGCTAGACTGAGTTAAAGAGCAGCTTATACTCTGCAGCATGCAAGTTGATTGGCAGATTAGATGAGCAAGCTCCTCCCGAACACCATTAATTCATTATACAGTATACCCTGTGACTATTTTAACATAAATAAATGCACATTATTAAGGGTGTTTTATAAGTTAGCATGTTACTGGTGATTGAAGTGCTAGCTAAGATATATACTGAAAAAGGTTTTACACAGAAATATCAGCATTTACTCTGGAGTGATAATGGCTCCAACAACTGGTCACCCTATTAATACTTGAAAACAGTAAAAGAGCCTGACCCAAAGTTTCTGTAATATTAAGGTCTGGTAAAATAGCTTGAGTCCATCCTTTGATGTAAGTCTATTGGATTTTTTCAACCTGTTTGATTGTATGTCAGGCAAAATGTGCCCAATATCTTGGAAAATTACACCTCTCCACAACAAGATTCACCATTTGAGTAATCATTCATGTCTGTAGCACATATGGTGCTGGATGCGTTACCCACCAAAATATCATACTTGTTCAAATCCCTAAGGCTGGGTTATGAGCAAAAGTATTAGCAAACAACACTAAGAAGGGCTCAAACTCGTTCAGATGACCATTGAAATGATCCAAACATCTGATCACAAGAAGGACTCAGAACATTCTTTTAAATGTATAAGTCAGATCTGTTGGCATTACTGCATTTGATTTAACCAAAGCGAACACATAATTAGATTTAGGAAATGAAAGACAGAATCTGATTAGTCGGCTGAATGTTCTTGCATATTTTGAGTTGTTCAAGCTGTGCAGGCTCAATGTTACAAACATTAATTAATTACATAAGTTTGTTTTAAACAATGGATTGTTATAGCACTTTGTCTTTTGTACATTTCAGACAACCTTTCCAAAATTGAATGTGACACCCTTTTTTTTTTTTTACTTTAACAACCTTTTTAGCAATAAAAGTGCACATTTTTGGCTTTTACAAAAAAACAAAAACAAAACATTCCTCCTTTCCAGCTTATTTGAACCATCTTGATGAAGATTCTCTGTACTTCAAAGATGCAGAAGGCAAAAATAACAGGGTTCCCACAGTCATTCAAAACCTTGATTGTTAGTCAGGACTGGAAAAGTCATGGAAATCTTTACTATTATTATAAACTTTCCTAGTTATGCACAGCTCTTAAATGTTTCATTGTCTACAGTATGTATGGCACTTCTGCTGTTTAAAACTTGCCCTCAAGCCATAGTGATTTCGGTTTTGTGAGTGAACTGTTCTATTTTGTCTGTCCTTGACAATGAATCATTTGAATGATTCACAAATTGGTCTTAATGTATCATAAGTGAGTCACTCTTAATTTGAACGATTAGAACCCGAGCATATGGACAAAAAGACTATTGTGCGAAAGGCCATCTTTATTGGAATGCCCTTTGCTGGGTTTTTGCACATATTGCTTGTGGTTGTGCGAGGGGATGCTTGTCTGTATGTACTATTTGTTTTTGAAAATGCACTTCCATGTCTTGGCATTTGTGTGCTTGCATATACTTGATGTCAGGGAAATTTTAGACATTAAGCCTGAATGTTATCTGACCTGATCTTCAACATTCTGATCTGATCTGTAGTCAGACGTGCTACCGTTGCGCCACAGGGCCTGGCTTGCCTAGGCTGAGCCATTTGTAGTACCTGCTTGGAGGAAAGCTTTTTGACAAGGGAGGTCTTCTCCCTGTTGTGCAAGTTTAACGCTCATACATGCTCAGAAAGTTTGAAAGTCAGTCGTCAACAAAAGGAAAACAAAGCCTTGTGACTTGCAGACAGAATTACATTAAAGTTACACTAGAGTTCAACAGATGTGAAATAAGACACAAATGTTTTTAAATGCTGTCAAGCCAGAAGATATTTGAGCAAACAAATACAATCATGCAATTCGGCATCCAGTTATGTTGTTCAAGTCACATATTGCTTTGTTTCACAAAGTTTTCATTTGTTTCCATTTAGAAATTTCTTGCAATGAGTCATGTACATATTTAGAGTACGCTTTTGTGCTAATACCAAAGTTTTTAGTTTTTTTTAAACAGATATAGTATGAACAGATTACTACGAGTAATTATCTCCAGGATCAACTCAACAACACTTAGACACGTTTAAACATGCCTAAATATACACCATACAATAGACACTTGTAAGGGGTGTGGTTCACTTTTGTGTGAGTGTGTAAAATACAACCTGAAAGATTTACATGATTCACAGACTCCTCAACAGCTAGAACAGTAGAAGGCTTGTGACCTTACATCTTTCTAGATTTCCTGATAGAATTAACTTCATTACTGCATAAGCTGTTAAAATGGAGATGATCGTAGAATGCTGTCTTTATTTTCTTTACGTTACACTCATGGTTATAAGTGTTGGGTTACTGCTAGAGCATGCGGTAGAGGGCCGGTCAGTGAGGTGGTTAGTTTTATTCATGGTTTCTGGAGTGACGTTGAGTTGGTTTGTTCATTCGAACGTTTTTAAAGTGGGACTAGTGATTGTGCTGTGTGCTTTGATCCTCTATGTAGGGAGAGAGGAGGCCACACTTCTTGCCCTGAACAGAGCGGTACTCATCACTGGTAAGACAACATACTGCTCAAATCCTGCTATGGTGCATAGTCATCAAAATTCTGTATTCTGTACATTAAATGTATTTCACTAATTTTGCCATTTTTAATGCAATGCACGGTATAATCTAGCAGTCTCATGTAACCTCTCAAGAACATTGATATTTTGCATGAAGAAAATGAAGTCTATTAGGATGATTCAGATGTTTTTCATTGTGACATTATTTTCAAGAGAATTAGGGAAATATGCCCCCAAATTCTCTTTACTGTAATGCAAACAAATCTAATTCTCATTACTGTAACGAAAAAAAAGTCATATTTGAATAGTAAAAAATCAAATAAAAATCAGTTACACTTTTACAATCAGTGTTGGCTGTAATGTGATTACAAAGTAATTAGCTCCTGTAATCAAATTACTTTTAAATACAAAAGTAGTGCAACTGATCACATTTTATTTTTATAATTATGCATTTCAATAAAGTGAATTACTTTTAAGTACAATCCTTGGGTGACAGATATATAAAAAATAATTAGTAGAATACATTTAAAGCATTAATTATGTTGATTTGTATGTCTGTGCATTTCTAAGTGTCTGACTTGTGTGCAACAATCAACAAGGAGGATATGAAGACATTCATTTGAATTTGTCTGTGAAACTGTTTTGAAAGTTATTTAAATGTAATAGGTAACTTTTTTGATGAAGTCAGTAAAGTCAGTAATTTAATGACAATGTCAGAAAAGTAGACCCAAGTTCAGCCATAAAACTCTATTGGGTGCAAACTGATTGTCATTACAAACATGCTAAGCAATCAGTTTGCATGGCTGAAGCTGGCTGGTTCCTTAATGTGTATTTGTGTAGCATTCAGCTCGCTTCTCCCTCTTCACGTAACATTTATAAAGCTCAGTCTAACAATAGCAGTTCACCGCGGTGCGCCGGAAGAGCTTCGCTCTGAAACCCCAGCACCCACCTGTCTAGATCTGCTACATGGGATTGTATGTATCTCTAATTGTGCAGCAGCATGTCTCGCATTCTGCGAAGCAGCAGCAGCAGCATGTCTACATGCTAAGTCAGTATGTTTATTTACTAACAGTAACAAGTCTCCATACTTGCACTGCAGATCTAGCCCGCAAGACCAATATCTTCTCTACATGCCTTACCTGCATCAACACGCCAAACCTTACGAGAGTTATCATGGTTGAAATGTTTGTAACTTACCCAACATTGAATACAAAACATTATAATTAACACAATAGTTAAGGCAACCAATGAACAATATTTTTTATATAACTTTTCATTCTTTGTTTCTGTTAATTTCCACATATATACATAACAATGTATTTATTTCCATTAATGCATTAAGAACTAAAAAATGAACAAGAGTACATTTATAAATATTAACAATATGAATATAAGCTGTAAACATGATTGTTTCTTGGTATTTCATGACTCATAATTCATAAAGCATTGTGGTAATGCGAATTTGGGAGGAAATGTGCTTGAACTAATGTGCAAAAATAATATCTTAATATCTTTATATTTTGTGAAATTCACCCTGTAGAAAACATCTAGGTAACTATCATAACCCCGGTTCATTGAAAGGAGGGAACGAGGTGTTACCTCAATGATCGACAATAGGAGTCGCTCCCAATAGCCCCAAGCTCTCTGAGTGGGTTTCCATCCAGCCAATTTCATTGGAAGGTGTGCTTCAAAGTCCCACCTTCCATGTTCAGCGAGCATATAAAAGGTGGACCGAAAGGATATTCGATTGAAGAGGAGAGAGGATCTCCAAAACCTTTTCAGTGACAGTCAGTATTGTGGAAAGGCTATGTAATGTCTCGTTCCCTTCATTCATAGTAACCTAGACGTTCACTTTCAAGTCGGTCACTCGACATTACATCAGTGATCGACAGTAGGGGTCCCTACAGCACAGTGTCACAATACTGATATGGCTGCACTTGCTACCGAAATTGCAGAAAGCCAACTTCCACACATGAGTGGAAAAGAGTCCAGGACAATGAGTGACACCACAATGACACTTGCAATAGTCCGAGGGTAGCTAATTCTCTCCACAGAACTCACGTCAGGTGAAATGATGAACTGTTTGGAGGGAGGACTGAATTCACAGTCCTTTGATCGTGGTTATAAAAAGGGACGCCAGCGGAGGCACCTTAAACTGACTGAAAGAAGAATTAAATCTTCCCATATGGAATCTTGGAAAAATTAACTAGATTAATTGTTAAAGGGCCAAGGCCTGTAGTGGTTAGCCACTAAGCTTTCGCTTCCTGGATGTTCTTCCTCCCTAGCCTTCTGGCCTGGGAATTCAGTGGAGGAATTTGCGACCAGACCCACTAAGTGCCACATGTGCTCTGTACTGGGGTAGGGCTCCACAGGCTTAATTCCCTTTTTAGGCAACTCCCTGTTATGTATTTTCCATGGTGAAGTCCCCCTGCCAGCGGACCTGCGTCTCTCTTGGGCAGTCCCCCGATCGTGTTGGTAGAGCTCCCCCCTCACCAGGTAGGACCTACCACCGCGCCGCTCCCACGTGTGGCTTGACAACCCACGTGGTGTATTGGCCACATGTCACATCCTGCCCTAGTCTGGTCTCCATAAAGACATAGAGAAAAAAGGCCGCGGCTGGCTGGCTTGCTCCCATGCTGGTCATGTAGCACCTGTTTCCCCCTTAGGGGTGCTGGGAACCTAAGGCCTGTATATGACACCTTTTTCTGGGGGCGTTGGGAGGGTTAGGTGCGGGCCGATACAGTTGCTTCTAGCACACATCAGCCTGCTTGCACCTGTGTCAGCAGTTCACGTAACATGATCTAGATCATGGCACTTTTGAACGGGATCCCACGTGTCACTTCATTCAACACAATGTCGAGTAAGTGACAAAAGGGGAACGTCACGGTTACTGTTGTAACCTCCGTTCCCTAATGTTGTGTCCCTTCTGCCACGACACTAGACCTACCACTGTAAATGGCCATACTTTATTCTCAGCTCCTCAGTGCAAAAACCTGACTGACAGACACACGGTCGCTTCCCTTTATAACTGTATGTCCGGGGGCGGGACATGCAAATTCTGTCTTATAATTTAGTAACCATGACATTTTTGTATAACAAACTGGGATCTGTTCTTCCATACTTGTAGAGACCCTCATGAGTTAACTGACTGTATTACTTCTTATATACAGTTTTGTGAAGAGTCTGTTATAGGTCCTAAAACTGATAAATAACAAACCGTGGCTCTCAAATTCAATGAAAAAAGGCAACCTTTCTTCGTTTTAATGTTAAAAGAAGGAATTGAGAGTAATGATATAAAAGCAAAAAAATATTTTAAACCATGATATCCATATCAATATTACCGACACTGACATATCTAAATTTGAAAATTATTTGAATAAGTTTTATTTGAGATTTGATGTGAGAACAATAGAGAAGATATTACTGACATGTGTGCTGATATCCCGATGAGCCCTATTATTAGTTTTACACAGGAGGAGATCTTAAAGGTGTTTTAAAGGTGTGTTCTCGTGAACTGTCAGGAGTTGTTACAAAACTTTTTCAGTTCTAAATAAATACTCTCACTGTGCCTTTTTTGTGGAAGATGTCTGTAATATGACCAATAAAAATAAAAAAAACTGGTTCAAAAGCTCTAAAAGATTTTCGTCCTGCGGCCTTATCATCAGTTATGGCAAAATGTATGGAAAGGTTCATAAGGCAGCATCTTAGCTTAAATATGTCTGAGCAACTAGACCCATTGCAATTTGCCTACAAGTCACATTTTTTTAATTGACCGCCCACATTGAGTTTGCCTGAATGGAGTTATGTCAGACACAATTATTTTGCATATGGAGTACACCAAGTCTGCGTTTTATCAACGCTCTTATTTTCTGTCTACACAAATGAAATTAATTTGAATAGCAGGGATTTTAAATGATTTGAATGTGGAGATGAAATGGCGCTAGTTGCACTTTTAAATAGGAACACAAAAGGCCAAAATGCAAGCTATAAAAATTAATTTGTTGTATGTGCAAGAGGTATTCTTAACAAACAGATCACTATTATTATTATTATTATTTTATATTAATAATAAAACAGGTTAAATCAAACTGACTTTAATGAACTTTTATGCATCCTGTTTGAATATACTTATGTTTTTTTTAGTTTTTTTTACACGCTCTTATGTTTTAATGTGATGATTCCTAAGATGGCGCCACAGATGGCTGCCTCGGAATGGAGCTCTCCAGTTCTTCTGCTGTTTTGTTTGTTTGTCCTGTGTTTATTAATTTATTTCTGATCAGTTTTACCAGAGATTAGCTACTGAATATTCAGCAGAACACGCCATACAATCGTTTACCAGTTTTTGATTATTCAAATGTTCTGAAGGTCATTTTAGTCAGAGGAAAATAACAAAATAAGGACTTTGCAGATTTTGCTGCATTGTGCTTCATGGAAGTCTGGCTGAATGAGGCCATTCCAGACAGTGCATTACATCTACCGGGCATCCAGCTGTTCAGAGCAGATCGCACTGTGGAGTTACCAGGGAAAATGAGAGGCGGTGGAACATGTTTTTACATCAACTAATGTTGGTGTGTGTAACAATGCTGAAGAAGATGTGCTGTCCTAATTTGGAAGTGCTCTTTATCAACTGTAAACCTTTCTACTCGCTGGGGGAGTTTTCTTATCGATGGTATTAACATCTGATCCTATCAATTCACCATTGTTCCACAGCACTTAAAAAAAAGAACGCACCACTCTTATCTCTAATGAATTTCTAATGTTTGTGGCGGTTTGATTGTGTTATTGTTTTTGTTGTACAGGTTGTGATTCGGGTTTAGGTAATGATCTGGCCAGGTTTTTGGACCGTGCAGGGATGAGGGTGTTTGCTGGGGTTCTGGATGAATTCAGTCCTGGAGCTGAAGAGCTCAAGATTTCTTCGTCTTCAAACCTCACTGTTCTACAATTAGACGTTACAAACAGAAGTCAGATTGCAAAAGCACATCAGTACATACAGAAGCAAACTGCTGAAACAGGTAACAACAGAGCTGCTGATAAAGATGCACATGCACTGATTAGCTCAGTCCTTAATTCTTGCAATTGAGGGCAACAGTCAGGTTCCAGAAGTAAAAATGTAATTTCTTTTCCCATAAGGGAACCAATTTCTGACGATATGTCATGAAGGTAAATGATGTATATGCTTCTGTTGAAGCCATCAATCCGTGTTATTTTAACTTTATCTTTAAAAAAATCATGTTTAATAACTAAATTCCTGCTGATGAAACTGCACTCCCTCTGATCCTGAAGAGAAAATATGCACCAATCAGAGGACCCACAAACTGCAGCAAAAGAGCTCTGCCGTGACTGCCCACTCTTATGACACACTGCGAATGAGCCAATCGAGTTGTTTCTCTTAAAGTCTCAAAGCAATTTTTTTATTGTTGACGATAGCTACAACGAAAACCAAATGAAAATAAAAATTGACATGATTAAAAAAAGCTGAATCTAAACTAAAATAGTTTTCATAACACAGTTTTGGTTGGTTCATGACTCTTTTACGAAGGATTTAGCGAAATCCTTATGTGAAGAAAAATACTTCTGGAACCAAGACGACTGAAAAAGTCGACGGGTACTGTTCCGCTCTATAGTGCTCATTTAACGGTGCATTAAGATGAAATAGGCCCTTACAATGGAAATCAGTGGGACAAGCAAGGCATTGCACTGGGACACATGTTAAAATACTCACTAAAGCCACAAGACATTATACATGTTAACATAAGACTAGTGTGGTAGAATTGTTAAATCCATTGTTTCAACTCCTGTTATGACCATGTAAAGACAATAATCCCGGTAACACTCACATTATTTTTGTATAATATTAATATAAGCACTTTAACATTAATAAAAGTAATCAACAGCATGTTACAAATGCTGAACTTTTATAGAAACCAGAACATTCGTTAATGTATAACACTCTTGTCTTTTATGGGCAGGTCTTTGGGCACTGGTGAACAATGCGGGAGTTCTGGGATATGTGTGTGATGGAGAAATTCTTCCCATTAAAACATATAAAAAATACTTGAATGTGAATTTCATTGGTAGCGTGGAGGTCACTCAAGTCTTTCTGCCTCTGATACGACAATCAAAAGGAAGAATTATCAGCATATCAAGTATGGCAGGTAACCTTTTTTCAATGTGACATTATGTAATATACTGAAATAGTAACTCAACAATTGTCCACAAATGTTGTGAATCTTTTTAAAATGTCCTTGAAAAATAAACTCACAGCTTTCCTAGTAAACTCCATTGATTGAAATCATTTACACCATTGATTTGTTCAGGAGAAGTTCCTCTCCCTGGATTTGCAGCATATGGAGCATCTAAAGCAGCTCTGTTCATGTACAGTGGAGCGATCAGACAAGAACTCTCACGCTGGGGAGTCAAAGTCATCGTCGTTCTACCTGGAGCTTTTAAAACAAGTAAGAATACAATGTCAAATTTCAATTAAACATATTTGTGTATCTCAACAAATATCTATATTTATTTAGCGTAAAGAAAATGAAGGCTATTAAAAGCCACAAGTGTCATTTGTATTTTGACACATTTTCCCCAAAAGTCTCATTTCTGTAAAGAAAAGAATTTCATTCTCATTACTGTAATGTAAAATAAATATCTCATTCCATTCCTATAAAGCAAAAAAATCGTATTCTCATTACCATATTTCGAAAATAATCTCATTCGCATTACAGTAATGTGAAACTAATCTCACTCTCATTCCTGTAAAATTGTATTCTCATTCCGTACTTCTTTGTCATAATTCATAAAGACGTGTAGCGCATTTCTACAACGGCAATGGTAGCTTTTGTTCTTGTGTGATGCTCCATCTTCATCGCTATTGTAGGTGCAACACAAACAAATACTGAGTGGATCTATTAGTCTTATCGTCAATCCAAGCAACATACTGAGAGTTAGTGGATTTTCTTTTCTTCCTCAATTAAAATATGTCCATATTATAGAATATTTGGAGAATACACTTGGAAAGGTAACTACTATAACACAAAAACGTTACAGATATTACAGCATTAATTCTGTAACACAAAACATTACATACAGTACACACTGTTTTTTCAAAAGTATAGCCACAAAACTTTGCACAATGCGTGTTAACATGACTCTAGTGTGAAAAAATCGCTTTCTAACCTTGTCTGTGAAGTTATGTCGTATTTCAACTTCATTGTCATGACGATGTAATGCAGGTAAATCATGTAGGCGAAAATCCCAGAAACTTTCTTATAATGTAAAGGTTAAAAAAAAAAAGCTAACATGACTTAACAAGAACTAGCCGCCATGTTATTCTGACCATGACTAGACACATGGAGAAGCGATGAACCAGCACTCCGTCTAACAGCCTCCCCTCATAAACAGCATGTATGGAGCGCGAGTAGCAGAACTGCAGCCAAGATATGCTTGTGGTGGTCCAGTTATAGACTGTGGTCCTTTCCTGTTGTGTTATCATTGTTTTCAATATGTGCAACCTGTACATATCTGTTAACATTTGGGGGGATTTCATGACCCTTTAAATCATTATAACATAACACAGAGCTGAAAAGTTATATAGAGTTAAAAAGACATTAATGTTTACTTTATTGTGCTTCAGTTTCTCACAAACCCTGTTTCCCATGGCACATCAGAGCCCTTTTCCTGGCCACACCACCGCTGTTATAAAAAAAAAAAAAAGCAAAGCAAAAATCTCATTCCCATTTTGCAAATAAAAATCTAGTTCTCATTCCTGTATTGTAGTAATGCGAATAGAATTTGTTTTGCATAACGGTAATGATGCCTGTTAGCGCTCCCCCATTTTTTGAGCTCAGGCCTGAATTGGACATACTCAAAATGAATGGCTGTAGTTCATCACCTCTTTTTAATAACAGTCATAACTGTGGTCTGTTTTGACAGAAGACACTTGTAAATATGTTGCCCAGATGTCAAAATTAATTAAAGTAAAAGAAAAACAGGTATAAAAGCTCAAATGTATAGGAATTGATCTCATAGAATATTTTTTATGAAAATATAAATGACACTGGCTTTAAAAGTAACTTTCTAAGAGACACAATGGAGCTCAAGCCACAAGTCTGATAATGTTATATTCCTAAACGGATTATGATAAACCTTGTTTCAAGTTATTTCTGCATACTATGGCAAAGGTTAGCATGCTAGCATTAGCTTAGCATCATGGCTGCAGCATGTAAACAAAACTACTATTCATTCATGAAACGTAACATATTGCATTGAAATTATCGAGCGGTTATAACAGCTTCTTTTACTGCTCTCATCTGGATTCTATTCATAGAATGAAGCAGAAATCAAAATATGTAGAGAATATACAGCCTATAGCAAGAATAGGCTGCATTGCAGAATGATTTCATAATATGGGATGTATGAGAAACATTTTTCACTCTTTACATAAATTACAAAAATACTTTAGTTATAACATTTTGATCATGAAACTGCTTCCAGTCATCAAAGCATGAGATTCAGAGCTTCCAAATGATGTATTGGTTTTTAAGATTACATAACAATTGACCTATTAAAAATGCAGTTAATATATATGGCATTCAGATGGGACTGCAGAGGCCCATCAGAGGTCAAGGCTTTTTAATTGTTTTTAAGTAAAAAAAATGGCACAACGCAAAACATAATTGTGATATTAAAAATAGAATACATTTTTTCCTTTGATTTTGGGGTAAAATGTGACCTGAACATGATTGTATGATCAGCATTAATCTAAATGTTTCTTAAATGTCATTTTGCAGATATTTTAGGCAGCAAGGAGCAGTGGAGTCATGTACAGGAGGAGGTTATCAGTGGTTTATCTCAGGATGTGACGGAAGCTTATGGAGAAGAATACATCAGCTCAATGCAGCAGCGACTAGTCAACATGTCTTCAAAATCCAGCTCAGACACAGGACCGTTTGTGGAAGCTTTAAAGCATGCGTTACTCTCCACAAAACCAAAAAAGTTATATTACCCAGGGCCTGCAGCATGGGCTATTCCATTCCTATACAGACACTGTCCCACCTCACTGTCTGACATGGTCTTCTCACGGATCTTTATGACTGGCAACATCCAACCAGCACAGCTCTGAATTCGCGACTGTATATTTTGCATCAGCCTTGTTTCCAGAATTTACAAGTTTAACTCTGAGTCCGATAAAAGACCTAATTTGGCAGGTTGTCT
Organism: Xyrauchen texanus; assembly: GCF_025860055.1. Classification (NCBI taxonomy): domain Eukaryota; kingdom Metazoa; phylum Chordata; class Actinopteri; order Cypriniformes; family Catostomidae; genus Xyrauchen; species Xyrauchen texanus. The sequence goes on from NC_068324.1 coordinate 24,145,331, forward strand.
GGTATGGAGATGCATTGGTAACACGAACAAGATTAAATTCTGGTCAGGGTGATCAGAGAGTTGCAGTGTTCCTGAGATCCTCTCTTAGCCCTTGTGCAACCTTCGGGACATTTTTGTCTTTTTCATTTTAGTTTTTTCGATAATTTTGTCCGTGTTAATGCCAACGGCATACATTTTGCCAAAGGTGTGTATTTTGGGGGGAATTTGGATATTTCACCCTCAGTTCCTATAATACATCTATAATAGACTGTGTACACAAAATAGTTACACTCAGGTCCTTCAGGACAAAAATGTCCCCATTGAAACCCATTAAGGCCGTATGTCCACCAAAGCATTTTTCATTTGTTTGCAATGGGAGCGCCGAGTTTTTTTCTGGTCGCCGAGAGTTGAAAACTGTTCAACTTTGGGTAAAACACAGTGCTCGTCACTGTCACTTTTTACCCAGCATTCCAATAACTGTGGAGGAGGGGCGGGACAAATACCACACTGACCAACCATCACATCTTGTGCAACGATTAAACAACAATGGAGGAGAAGTTTGCTGGTCTCCAAGTATTCATGTCTGTACTAGATGACATTCCTGGACTGCCACAATATTAATATGAAAAATAATGCTTCAGCCTTCCCTTCATCCATAGCAAGGGCCAGAGCAAGTACTGTTCCTTGTGCCAACTTTTTAAATTCAGTACTTGTTGATAACACAATGTATCTTCGAAATTAGGTACTTGCAACATATTACTTCTGTGGATATTCAATATCATAGCAACTAAAGCATCTCAACTAAAAAATGCTGTACCTCCAAAGCGCTCTCAAATGCTCCCAGCTCGGCATTTTCAGAAGAGTGCCTGGCATTTTCAGCTGGCAAAAAACACTTTGGTGGGCACACCAAACTGCAATATTTTATCCCAGTCTAATTAAAGTGTAAACTCATGAATTCTATGATATTATGCTTGAATTCCGGAGCCCGGCCTTCAAAATGTACATTTTTTATATTTTCTACCAGATGTCGCCATTTTTCTCGTGTTTAGCCTATGGAGCAAATACATACTTTTTTCCTGTTTTCTGTTTGCTAAGCACTGCAGAACAACTGAATAAATGATGCAGCTAAAATTGTGTGTGTGTGTGTGTTGGTATGAATAGCAGAGTGTTTTGGATGTGCATATTGAGAAATGTGTGTGTGTGTAAAAAAGTGGCATTATGTAAACAAACTGCACTTAAAGGGTTAAAATCCTGAAAATGTATTAATATTTGGTATGGTATGATCAGCACTGATGTTGGTTAAAAAATTAACTCATTGAAAGTGGAAAATAATATGAATGTATAATATTATTTAGGCTGTTTCTTGACATGGACATTTTTGTCCTCGAAGGACTTTTGTTTTTATTGACGCACAAGGTTTAAGTCTTAACCACAGGTTAATGGTCCAGCCGGAAATACATTTTGGCTTAAAGACATTATGAGCAAATAAATATCACAGCATTATACTGCAAGTCGTTGGTATGGAAGCCCATTTATCGCCACGTAGAAAAAAATATATTTGTGCAATGGTAAGTCGCAATTCTGATATGAAGTCATATTTATGATATAAACATAATAATTACTGTAATCAAAGTCATAACATTGAGATTAAAATTCTTATTTATGAGATACTGTACTTAACCAGAATTAAAAAGTCAAAATTATGAGACATTAAATGTGCTCTAAGCGATTTTAGCCGTTCTGGAACTTCCACTCCTTTCATTTAACATTAGTACATTTAAAAGCAAACAGAAACTTTTCAGAAAGCTATTTGTCAGTTGCTGAGGAAAACAAAGGACCTGAAAGGTCATAGAAGAGGTCATAGAAAACTACCACTAGAGCTAGAAGACAATGAGAACATGCTAGTTTTTACATTTTCAGAGAATTATTTTCATCCAAGTTTGATATAAATAATAAGAGAATGTCTCTAGACTAGATGTTGATAAGAACATTATGCTATTTAAGTTAAATTTACTTCAAATACGTCAATTTGGTTTAAAACATGGAAAACACTGCCCTGCTGGAAAACCTGTTTTAAACTGGTAGCTGTGTTTTGGAACATGGTAGCTGGTTTCTAGCAGGTCTTTAGCTGGTCCAAGCTGGGAGACCATCTTAGACCAGCTTGTCATACCAGCTCAAGGTGGTCAATATGGTTTTTGGAACATGGTAGCCGGTCGACCAGCTAAGGACCAGCTACAATGTTCCAAATCAAGCTACCAGCTAGAGCTGAATTTTCAGAAGTGAGTGCTCATTGTTAAATAAGGTGAGTTGAGGCGAAATGCTTATTAAAATAGCTGATTGATCCATTTATTATCAGATATTCATGAAACATCCAAGTACGTACAAGTATTTACATTTTGCTATGGCTTTTCTGCAATAAATCAATGATTTCCTGCCACTTTATATGAATTCAGTAAAGGAAGCTGTAGTTGTGGACTGATTGATTTCACTTTGTTCTTGGTAATATGGATAATGTGCTCAATCCCCATATAGATATACACATATAGAAAAATAGAGAACCTCTAAGCGCTTAAGATTGAATTGGGGGGTTATGTCATCGGGACACACTTCAGTGTTATGTAGTGCTACCTGGCTAGACCTCTGTATGTAATTTAACAACTGGCTCAGAACACACTTTTAAAATTTAGGAGAATAATCAGTAAATTACGCACTAGTTATTGCCTTTGACTAATTGGTAATGTAATCAAGAATGTAATCCATAATTAAGTAATGTTATTATGAAATTAAATGTGGTCCAATTACAAGTACTCATTTTTGTAATCTGATTATATAATCTAGATTACATTTAATCAGTATACCCAGGGTTTAAAAGTAGAAATGTGAAGCTTATGTATTATTTGAGCAGTAAAGTTGTTTAAATTGTCTTTTTTTACAATTATTTTAGGGTTTGTTGACATTACACAGAAAAGGTTAGTAAATTATTTTCTCTCACTAAAATCATATCAAAGCACATATTGTTTGTCTTGGGAGTTCCACTTTTGAAACAGTTTGCTTTTTACCTTTCCAAAATTGGCCCCATTCACTTCTATTATACAGAAGTGCCTCACTGTAACCTCGATTTTGGCATTTTGTTTTTTAATGTAACTTGTTTTTTGTCCATGTGGCAAAAATGTAAATGGGGCTTTCACATACACTGCCTGGCCAAAATAAATTTAAATGCAGTTTGGATTGAAATAATGGTTATGATCTTGAGTTGCTTCAATTGGTCATGTCTAGGCTCAACAACGCTCTGAGGCAATAAAATGAATTCAGCTGACTACCTGAATGTACAGAATGACCAGGTTATCCCATCAATGGATTTTTTCCTTCCTGCCAGCACGAGCATATTCCCCATTGAAAGTCTATGGGATGTGCTGAAGAAGACTTTACGAAGTGGTTTGAATCTCCCATCATCAATACTGCCTTTAGCTGATTAACTGACTATCAATGGCGTTAAGGTCAGGACTCTTTGTTAGCCAGTTCAAGTGTGAAAATGATTCTTCATGCTCCCTGAACCACTCTTTCACAAATTTACCCAAATGAATCTTGGCATTGTCATACTGGAATATGTCCGTGACATCAGGAAAGACAAAATCCATTGATGGGATAACCCGGACATTCAGTACATTTACTGACTTCATTGTATTGCCGGAGTCTAGACCTGACCAATCAAAGCAACCCCCGATCACAACGATTATTTAAATCCAAATGGCAGTGTTTTTAGAGCTTAGTTCTGTCTCCTTGTAAAGACCTCAATATCTCAAACATTTTTAAAGGTATAGTGCACCCAAAATGAAAATTCTCTCATCATTTATACACAGTCATGTTGATACAAACCTGCATGACCTCATATAAGAGAGTTTTGGAAGAATGTTCACTCGGCTCATTTCCATAGAATGAATGCATACAGTGAGAAATGTCATTTTTGAGTGAACCATTACTTAAACTCAATAAATAAGGGCCAAATGTTTAAAGAGTTAGCCCACATATCTTGAAAAAAATGGGTTGTCATTTAGTTTTTTCCTGGGATCATGATGGTATGTTTAATTGTGGAAAAATATATAAACTTACAACCAAATCCAAGTCCTGTATCTTTTCCATAAAAAAAAGATTTTAACAATCCCTTCCTCATTGTAGCTAAACAAATAAAACCAAATGTTAAAAAAAAAGAAAAAAAAAAGTCCATTCCTTATAAAATAAATCATTTACAGTGCCCGCAGCTGTGCGATTAAAATCTCTCAGTCTTGAGGCTTTAGGAACGCCTTTTTTGGTTGAAGATCAACAACGTTGCAGTTCACGTCCTCTTGTTTATCTGTGATTGCGGAACGATCTCGCTTCTTTGCAAACTTTTTCTTCATGCTTCCAACCAAACTTTCATATCTGAATAAAGAAAAAAAAAAATGTTTTATGTCTCTGACAAAATCTCCTGTACTATGACATCACAGTAACATCACTTCCTCTCACCTTCGGGCCATCTCTTCATCTGTAATATCGGTCTCCATTCTGCTCATACCATTATCATCTTCATCATCATCATCGTCGTCTTTAGGGGCATTCATCAGAACCATTAATTTCTACAAGAGATTTGGTTTTGTGGTGAATTAGAAAAAACACAGGCTTAATTGAATTACTGCCAATAACGACTTAAGTGCCAAAAAAACTACATTAGTAATATAGGGAAGCCCAGGGCTAGTTGTCACACGGGCTGCATCTCAATAATTGTGTTTGAATTGTGTCAAAAGTCCAATTACACACACATTTTCTCTAGTTTTGGTTTTGCATGTTTATTTCTAACACCTAGTTTTAAACAGTCTTAAATTAGAATAAAAGGTTGTCAATTATCTACTCCAAAATATAACCTACAATTTCATATTTTTCTAAGAACTGTTCGGTAAAGAAGTGAACAATTAAACCACACTGGCATACTTCAGGTAAGGTAAACTTGTTCTCTGTACAAGAACAAATTTTTTTTTCTCATAAATATCAGGTTGTGGTGTTTTAGAAGTTATAATTTTAAACACATTTCTTATAATTTCTGTTGGCTAAAACAATGGATAGATATATTTGCATCTCACATATTCCACATTAGAGTACAACAAATGTGACAATTAATAATAATAATCATGATTATGCTGTCATTTTAGAACATTTTCATTACACTTCAACAGATTTATTGCACTTTCATGTTGACCCAAATCAAAACAACATGGCATCACTGTATTTAAAAATGTAAAAAACTGTAAATAAAACTGTGAACTTTGTTGTTATTATAATTATTATTATTTACAATATACTGTATATATTTCTGTAATCATTTTTTAACGTGTGAACAATTGTGCATCTGATCACTCTGCAAATAATCTAGAAACAATGTGAATTAACACCAAAACAACTGAAGCAGAAATATTTGCGAAACACAAAATTTGTCACTGCCAATACTTTTGGCCACAGCTGTAGGTCAGTTGAGGTGAAAATGGACTTCTAACGAGCTTGTGATTTGGTCTGTCATCTGTAGACACAGCCCATAATGGAAATGAACAACAACTATTTGCATCTTTACCTGGCTGCTTCATTTTTTTCTCCCCTTTGAGAAATTTGGAATGCCCAATTCGCTCCAAGTCCTCGTGGTGGTGTAATGAGTCGCCTCAATCTGGGTGGCAGAGGACGAAACTAATTTGCCTCCACATCTGAGACCGTCAATCCACACCTCTTATCACAAGACTTAAGCGTGTTACCGCGGATGTAGCACACGTGGAGGCTTCACACTATTCTCCGTGGCATCGACGTACAACGTTCCACGTGGCCACTGAGTGCAAGAACCACATTACAGCAACCACAAGGAGGTTACCCCATGTGACTCTACCCTCCCTAGCAACCGGGCCAATTTGGTTGCTTAGGAAACCTGGCTGGAGATATTCAGCACACCCTAAATTCGAACTTACGACTCCAGGGATGGTAGTCAGCTTCAATACTCACTGATGTTTTGCAAGGAGGAGCTATTTTAGATATTTTTAAATATACTTGCAGATTTTGGGTGATTAATTATTAAACACACATGCTAAGTCATAATATGTGATAAGTCAGATCTAACAAAACATGCATTAACTACCAAGCACATCACGAGGGCAAAACCCTTTTCGGATCAAAAGCAAGTGTTTATTGACTCATTTGCATCGCCTAGGAATTTGTGGGTTGTGAAACTGAATGTATTAGCCCTTTGCATTGCTGAACATGGATCAATCAATCAATTCAACACTTAAAGAAGATTGATGTAAAGCCTGTTTTAAAGCTACTGCTGTCAAAGTGCACACTCCATCAGTTAAATTGCTCAATGCCCATTTTATATGCCTTTTATGATATTACACATACATAATAAAATAAACAAAATAAATGTCATTGTGCAGCCCTATGTATATAGGCCAAGAAAGTTTACCTCAACATCAGGATTGAAGCCTCTGAATGACATTCTGCCATAAACCAAATCCTCACAGGGAACATAACTTCTCTCCTCAATGATGTAGTTTCTAGTAAAATAAATAAAAGTATTTCTCTCATTTGCAATTGTTATGTGACATTTATACAGTGACCAAATAGTTATAAACTGAAGCCACACTTATATGAACAAAAAGTCTGAATGTCATTGCATAACTTTCAACTAACGTTTCTGAGCGAATGCTGAATTTTAAATAGCAGACCTTCTGTTTTATCATTTTAAACGCAATTTTAAAAAAAAATGTGTTGCTTGAAAAAAAATAAATTAAAAACACAGATACTGCCAATATCGTACTTGAACCCTTGTGCGACCTTCGGGAAATTTTCGTCTTTTTCATTTTTCGGCTGTGCCAAATGCAATATTTGATCACAGTGCCATAAAGTATAAAATCATGAATTCTATGATATTATGCTTTCATTCCAGACAGAGCACTGGCTTCAAAATGTTACATTTTAATATTCTCCACCAGATGGCGCCATGTTCCTCATGTTTAGCCTACGGAGCAAAAACATTCTTTTTTTCCCTATTTTCTGTTTGCTGTATTATAATGCAGTATTTCCAAACCTTTTTCTGCCATGGCACACTTTATAGGACTACGGCACACCACTATCCCACATAGGCTACCCATCGTCAATATTTTTCCTATTCAAGAACTTGTCCATGTTTTCCGTTCATCTTAGTAGCTTGTTTCCTTGTAATGTTTGAAATTCAGCTATGAAAAAATTTCTCAAAATTAGACCTTCTCATCATCTTTCATTTTGACGGACAGGGTCGTAAAAATTCCATCATAATCTATTATTACCCGTCATTTTAATTTTGATATTTTAAAGAAAATTAGACATTTAATTGCTTTTACTTTCATTCACATTTTCATCTTTAATCATGAACTTACAGGATGAGCATATAGCAGAGTATGCATTTATTTATTTATGAAGAGAACAGATGGACAACAGAGACACCACATGAAGCAGATGAATGATGAATGCGATTCAAATATGAACAAAACACGCATAAAACTGAACAGAACTCAATCGACAACTCAAACCTTCCTCCTGGTCCGCATCGACTTAAACTGTGTGCTCGCCTGTGCGTAATCAAAGCATCAAGGGAGACTGACGCGGAGGCGATTGTCATTACATTTTGCATCTTTGCCTCGGACAGACGACTTCTCGTGGCAGTTTAAATTTGGTTCTGGATGCTGAAAGCATCACACGGGCAATTTTACCAGTTTGCAACGTAAAAAAGCAGGCGTGCACAATAAACATTGAAAACATGTATTTGAAGAGAGAAAAAAAGCTTGCAGTTACTTTGATAGCAGAAAGTAATAAATATTTAAATACGTTTATATTTAGGTCAAAGTGTTTTCTTGGAGAATTTAAATTAGTTCAATAACTGGAGTCTCTGATATTTGTAAACGATAATGTAATATTTAATAAAAAATTTAGACATTCAATGTCCTTTCACAAATTTGGAGAGTTTTAAAATATTTCTTGTTGCTTAGTACTCTCAAAGACATTATTGGTGAAGCAAAAACGTGTTTGTGAAAAACACTTTGGTGTAAAGTCACTTCATAGACTTCAATGTATTCTGCAGCGCTGACGTGAGTCATGTGATGACCCTTTAACACGGATAAATATCACTCACTTTTGCACATTAATCATTGCTCTGAACAATCACAAAAGTGACCGATTATGGTTTCAAACTGGAGAATTTCTCTGAAAGGTGAAGAGTTTGGATCCCTTAAATAATTTTTTTCTTCATGCATTTATTTTGTGGAATTTGATAATATTCCACAGCACACTAGCACAGTGGTTGGGAAACACTGTTATAGAGCACTGCAGGCCAACTGAATAAATGATGCAGCTAATCACGTTTGTATTAAAGTCAAGAGTGTGTTTTGTATGCGTGTGTGAAAAACAACAGCGGCATTATGCAAACAACTGGCATTTAATGGGTTAAAATCCTGAAAATGTATGAATATTTGGTAGTTATGATCAGGACTGATGTTGTTTAAAAAGTCAGTGAAAGTGTAAAATAGATAGATATAATAATATATATTATTTTTATGGCAGTTTTTTAACAAGGACATTCTTGTATAGGTCATAAGGTCCTGAGTGTGATTTTTTTTTTTTTTTTTTTAAACATGACACTGCACAAAAACAGGTTCATAGCAAGGAATTCTGGACCACATGAATATATATTGCTCTGAGCCTCTTACCTATGAAATAATACAGTTTCAAATTTGTTTCACCCCACTAGCTACAACCTGAAAATAAAATATGCATCAAAATCAATGTTGCTGCAAATCATATAACAGATACTGACATATCCCAGACTGAAATAATCAAAAAACATATTTCCCCTTAGCATTAAGTAAATGGAAATTGAAAGGCTTAAAATCCTGAAATTTTATGAATATTTGGTAGGACTGATGTTGGTTAAACAAATTACCTGTGTAAAATAATATTAATATATAATATTATGGCAGTTTTTTTGACGTGGCAATTTTTGTCCTCGAAGTAACTTTTTTTTATTGACGCACAAGGGTGCATACATGTTTTATCTAATGAAGCAGCATTCACAGAAGTTTAAATAAGTTTAAGCATCGGTGTTCTCACTCTTTGGCCTTGAGTTCAGGCAGATCCAGGAACCAGTGCTCATCACTGATGATTCTCTTCTCCTCTTCATCCAGCTGCTTCCTCGCCTCTGCGTCCAACCCTCTCTGCATGAACTACACACGCGCACACAATTAACATGTTTACAATGTATTTCATCTTCATGTTTGAACTGCACATGTTCGAGCAGATTATCATGTCTGAATGACAGATTCACAGCTTTCAACTCTTCATACCTTCATCCGCAGGAGATTTTTTGATAGTTGCGTTGATCCATCGTTTGCCATTTCAGATTCGAATTAACTAGAAGTTTTAATGTGAGTTAATGGAAATAAAGCGTGTTTCTTTTGGTTATATTTTCCTCGTGGACGGCACGACTACACACTACCAGCTAAAATAAATACGTAGACGTGTGGGGTATGCGCATGCGCTGTTGAGGGTGAAAGGATTTATCAGTCGCACAATACACATTTATCGAAAATAATTACAATTATATAATGCATCATTTATATTTTACTTGATTGTGAATCTTATTTACTTATATATATATCAGAATTAAGTGTAATACAATTTACAAACGTATATTTACTATAATAGGGAACTCATCGATTGCTCATGTCTGAAGAGTTGTATTAACCCTATGTTTCCCGGTGATGCCATATGGAAACAAATCAACTTCCTCTTCAGATTGAATCAATAAACATATTTTTGTACATTTCACCACCGTGAGGATTTTGCTGCATCACTGGTAAGTTAAATAGCTGTTGACGTTGTTTACAAATTGATTTGATCCGTTGACGTATGGCAGCTGTGTTCAACCATGGAATAGCAGAAATGCATTATCTTATTAAGAATAGTTATAGCTCGTTGCTACAGTTATATTATTTAATTTATGAATAATTTTTTGGAGATGTTTATTATATCATAATTTGATTTATGTAAAAATGATACAATTGTTGTCATAATATCTTAATGTTAATTAAAATTGTAATTACTATCTTGTTTTATTGATTGATATTTTGTATTACTTATAATTAAAGTGGTACTCTGAAGTCCTTGTGAAAATGCTTCTATTTTGCCTTTTCATTGTATACATCATTTTTTTGTCACAAATTAAATTATCAGCATAACAATGAGTGAGTCAGTTTTGATTAGTTATCCATAAATAATTCAGAATCTTTAATATTTGTATGTTATACATTTTACATTATTACATTATTCATATTTCATTTTATATAGTCACATATTTTTTGAACCTATTAAAAATGATATTTTCTTGCTTGTTTTATATTTATTTGTTTTATTACTTAGTTAAAAATTCTCTGAAGGCATGTAAAGGGGAAAAGGGGTGATGCTTTAAATTTGTCACACTGATCAAATGAAAGGCAAAAAATGCTCATTAACTTTGCAAAGAGAAATACTGCCCAGCGATCCCAAAACACAGTCACTATGGAGAAAAATGGTTTCAAAAAGTTTTTTATTTGAATCTTGAGTATAGTTGAGCCAAACTTGTCTGTCACAGCAAAGGCTGTAGTCTTAAGTGACCTGAATTCACTCATAACTCACTTTTGACCAAATGTGTAGCTTCTGCATTTTGTTTTTCCAGGGCAGAATTGAACAGCAGCACTGAGTAAAAGACCTCCATCATAAAGAGTGACAGCAGACCTGGAGGAGATGAAAAAGATGGGACCTGTGGTCTCAGGTGTGTCTGATGAGGTGCGTCTGGATCGAACCGACCACTGGCCTGTGATGGAGAAGAAAGGCAGGTGCAAGTATCCCGGCTGTAAGGGCATCGTCCGGATCAAGTGTAGCAAATGTCATCTGCACCTGTGCATCACATCAGAACGGAACTGCTTCCTGGACTTTCATAAGATCACATAAGACTGTTACTGACACACATGCAACATGTGCTTTTGTTTAGATATTAAGTTTTCCATTAATATTTGATTAAAGTTTAATTCAAACATTGTCACAGTTTTTGTTTGAAGTTTGATGTCTCCTTTACAGTTCTGTGACAGTTATTAATTGTATGGTTACATAGCAGACAGTAATTATGTTCAGCACAGTATCGCGTTCATTAAATACAGTGCTTTGGAGATGAGATATTGTTATTGAGTTATAGTGGAATGTTTCTGAATTAAAACTAGAACAAAAAGTATGTTGAACTTCAATACAAATAATGTTTTACGCTTGCTCACAAACTGCACTGTAATGATTCATAGTAACGATATTAAAGGATAAATGATAATGATCCATTCTATTTTGTTTGATGCATGTTCCCTGAGTGCATATAAATTCATAAAAGAAACAAGAATTTAAGAGAAATGGATACTTCATTAAAAAAAAAGATTTTCCATTGAGGTGAAAGTTTCCAGATTACAGAGCCCCTTAGAGGACAGGGAGTGCATTCATTTCTAAAATATTTTTGTGTTCCTTCAAAATAAGTTTTATGTTCCCTTGCAGTTTGTCCATCCTTTATGAAAATGAACCAGGGTTTAAGCACAGCAACCATAGTCGGGCTTTGGTATTTGAATTATCAACAAAATATACCACAGTTTTACTACAGTGACTATAGTTCAACTATGACGTGTATAGTGAAACCATAGCCAAAAATGTATCATTGCTTAATTTGTATTCAAATAAAAAATTATAACTAATAATTCTGCCACAAAATATAGTTTTACTATAGTAATACCATGATTAATTTGTGGTACAATATGGTTTTTAAAATCCATAAAAACATGCCCTTTTGAGAATTAATCATGGTTTCACAATAGTAAAACGGCAGTAAATATGACTGTAGTAACCACTTTGTGTACCACAAATGCACTATGGTGTTACCATGGTGGAATGATGATTTATATTACCAGTTTTGTTGTCCTGTTAAAATTATGGGAATATCATGGTTTAAATGTAGTTACTGTAGTCAAACCATGCTAAGTTTTTGGTTAATATGGTTTTACTACGAATACCATAGTTCAGCTATGGTTACTGTAGTAAACCATGGTTAATTTTCACAAGGGATGGATAAAGCTGTTATCAGGGAATACAGAATAAATGGAATGCAAAACATATTGCGTGGAAAAGTAAACTATTGTGACAGGACAGAAAACTTATTGTGAGAAAATGCAAATTATTGTGAGGAAAACTTATTGCAAAGGTGTGTAAACTATTGCAAGGGAACGCAAAACATACTGGGAGTGCAAACTATTGCATGCGAACACAAAATATATTTTAAGGGCACACAATCTATTGCAAAGGAACAAACTATTGCATGGGAAAGCAAACATTATTAGTGAGGAAAGGGATTGCAAACTAAATTAACCCCAGTGGGTTCTTTAAGGGGCTCCTTGCCATTTACTAGTGTTTCTAAAAGTGCACGTTTATTTGTATTTTTCTAAACATTTCTTTATTTTTTAATTATTGGAGCAATCTATACATTTTATATCTAACCAAACCTATATAAAAGGTAGTTCTGGATAGTTGTAAGTGTGTTCAGAGTAGTTGCTATGGTGGTTTCTAACTGGCCCTCTAGATATGATATATTCTGGTCTGTAGATATGTCTCGTGTCACTCAAATGTAATTCCAGGATTTTTTTTCTTGTCTTTCATCACTTAAGCAAGAAATAGCTCACCTCTCCACAATAAGCCACTCAATTTGAGGAATATTTCATGTCCATAGCACAAATAGTTTGGTTTACCCTAAATCTGAGCAATACTCTTGCAACCCCCATCTGTGACATATGCCCATGTGAAGAGTTTCTTACTCTGGTCAGTTCTTCTTGTAATTGGGCTACAGGAAGCCCAAGACTGTAACCCAAATCAAAAAGAGCCTCCAGCAGGGAACTCTGATACCGTCGCAGCTCATAGTGCATCACAGTGGGCAGAGCCTGGCAGCCGGTTTCAAAAGCAGCATTGAAGTCTTCTAGATCCCTCTGGCACACCAATATAGCGCATAAGGTAAGTATCACCACAGTAGGGTCATGAGAAGACAGTTTTTCCTGAAGTACAAGTACCTTCTGGAGGCCCTCAAGGGCCCGGGTAAAGCAGCCTCCACACAGTAGGTCATATGCAGTTTTTAGTTCTGATGAGTGAAAGAATCTTGGAAAGTTGGTGATCGATGTATATAACGTAGGGAGTAGAGTTGAGTAAAATAATCTTGGAGGGCAATGCACCGCTCTAAGATGTTCTCATCTGAGAAGTTTCCCATCATTCTCTTCCTGGACATCACAATGTCCTCCATTTCCTCACTGAAGTCCAGTACGAGCTCCTGGTGGAGGAAGTTGGAGTAGCGTTGCTTGATGGCTACTTGCTCACAGTCATAACTGCTTGAGCGAAGCATGACAAACTGGTACTCCTGCAGGACAGAAATCCCCAATGGTCATCCCATGATGCCTTACTGACTCTAAGGCCAGAAACATACAGAATGCAAGAGAACAATGCAGGCACAAATGATTTGCCAACATATTGCAAGCGCTTGATCCCATTGTACATGCTTAACATATGTTCTTGTGTTGTCTTCAAATGCCTGTGCCATTAAACCGGCCCTACCGCTATTATCATTTAGAGACTAGAGAATTTAATTAACTTGCTCAGCAAGATTCTCATTAAATTGTTACTATGACCTGAGATTGGCCTGAAAGAGAAAACTGACTGTAGAAACCGGTTTATCTAAACGCCTGCTATAGCAACCGACATAGCTGATAATGCAATGTGAAACATACTTGCGTGGCATTAGGAATTGCATTCTGACACATATCATGCTTTAAATTGAGCTTTCGAAGTATGTACTTCCATAGAGTATTTTTCAGACCTGTTGAGGCACAACGCGACAACTTCTGAGCATCAACGAATTTCATTATAGGTTACTCGATGAAAATTAAAAGCACTGTAAAGCAACAAAATCACAAATGGGGGTTAATGGCATGCAATAGCATCTGCTCACTTTGCCATGGAGTGGGTGGTCGATACAGAGCTCTTTTTGTTGCAGTTTGTTGCCCATGATTCTCTCCAATACTGTGGGTAGTGTAGTTCTCAACCAAGAACACATTTTTTTTAAAACTTTTTAATATTTTTGTAATCTGATTACATAATCCAGATTCCATGTAATCTGTTACTACCCAGTACTGCTAGCAATTACACAACAGCGACTAGAGACCTCAAGTGATAATTTCACAGGCGGTGTGTATAGGGTTTTAAAATTTGATCAACCTTGTTGCATCGCTGGATAATTCCCCATCCTGTCGCCAGAGGTCACTGTCGCTCATGTCGCCACAACTCGCCAGTAAAATTATCAAAAAAGAATAAGATATATTTGTTTTTTTGCTGTAGAAATATTTGCTGAAAGCATTAAGAGACAGTATCTTCCACCAACTCTAACACAAGGTTTAATTACATTGCTCCCTAAACCAAAAAAAGACAAGCTATATATTGATAATTGGCGACCTATCTGTTTATTAAACAATGATTATAAATTGCTGGCCCTAATTATAGGTAGAAGATTAAAAAAAGTTTTGGATTCCGTAATTGATGAATCACAATCGGGATTCATGAAAAATCGACATATAACGAATAATATAAGATTAGTGTTGGATGTCCTGGACTATTCAGAATTGATTAATGATAATGGGTTTATATTATTCTTAGATTTTTATAAAGCATTCGACTCGGTAGAGCATCAGTTCATCTTTGACACGCTTAAGAAATTTGATTTTGGTATTTTTTTTTCTTCAGCAATTAAAACCCTTTATAAAAAATGCAACTGTTCTATTAAATGATTAAATGGTACTTCCCCTAGATTCGATATTACTAGAGGAATTAGGCAAGGGTGCCCTGTCTCTCCATACCTCTTTCTATTAGTGAGTCAACTTCTTTCTTCTCATATTAAATCAAGTCCAATGAAAGGCATCACTATCTTTGATAGAGAGATCAAAATAACCCAATTAGCAGATTACACTACGCTCTTCATTCAAAACGAAGACCAGATCTCAGTGGCTACTGAATTAATCTGTGAATTTTGTGAACTTAAATTTGGCTAAATGTGAGCTTATGGCCATCAAGGAATGTTCTGAAGCATCTTATAATGGTATTCCCTTAAAATCTGAGGTTCAGTATTTGGGAATAAGCATTACTAAAGATCAGCACAGAAGGTGTTTATTAAATTTTAATCCTATTGTTGAAAAAACTAAAAAGAAATTAAATCACTGGCTTATGAGAGATCTTTCTTTAAGGGGCAGAGTTTTACTTACAAAGGCAGAGGGAATTTCTAGACTGACTTATGCAGCAATGGCTTTGCATCTTAATAAAAAAATATGCAAAGAAATAGATAAAATACTGTTTGACTTTAAAACAAAATACATTACATAAAGAAAACAGTTATAACTAATTTATATGAAAATGGTGGCCTAAATGTTTTGGATTTTGAAATGTTAAATAATACATTTAAAGTTAATTGGCTTCGTCAGATTGTCAGAAATCCTTACTCAATTTGGTACTTTATACCCTCCCATATTCTTTCTAACTTTGGTAATATACATTTTCTTCTTAGTTGTAATTATAATATTGATAAAGTACCAGTGAAACTTTCGGAATTTCATCGCCAGGCCTTTTTATCATGGTCATTGATTTTCAAGCATAATTTTTCACCACTTAAGTATTATATATGGAACAATAGGGATATATTATATAAGCGCAAATCGTTGTTTTTGAAACATTGGTTTGATAATGGCATCATATTGGTGGATCAGTTATTTAATTCAAAGGGTTTTCTTTTCACTTACAATGAGTTTTTGGCGCATTATAAGATTCCTGTAACACCAGGGGAATATGCAAAAGTTTTTGGAGCAATTTCTCCTGAAATCTGTATGCTGTTCAAACATCAAAAAAGAATGAATACTCAACAATTGTTCCCACTTACTATAGTAAGTACTTATGTAGGTAATATCTGTTTTTCCCTTAATGTGAAGAACAGATCTATAAGAGAGTTATTTCAAAGAAATTATGTGTCTTTGCCTTATATTTACTCATATTGGAATCGTTTTACAGAAGATATTGTGTGGAAAAAGGTTTGGCTTATACCTAATCAATATTTAATTACAAACAAAGTTAAGGAGGTATCATTCAAATTGATACTAGAATATATACCCTGTAAAACATTACTTTATAAAATTTAAAAGTGATATTGATGTTAATTGTACCTTTTGTGACAGTTGCCCTGAAACTGTGGTTCATTTATTTTGGCATTGCCCAGTTGTAAGACCATTTTGGCAAAATGTCTGTGATTTTATCACAAGAAACATTGATGACCAATTTATGTTGTTTTGGAAACATATTTTATTTGGTATTTGGGAGAACAGTAGAATCAAGCATTGTCAGATTTATATAATTAATTTTATTCTTTTAATGGCAAAATTTTATGTTCATAAATGTAAATTCTCCTGTAAAAAACCTTATTTTACTTCATTCAAGAAAGAAATTGAGCTTTATATTGATTCACTCCGATTTTCTATGAAGCAAAAAGCAATTAAAACATTGAAAATTTGTAATTGCTTTAATATCTTCATATAAATTAGCAATAGCCCCCTAGTGTGAAAGTCTTTGTTATATCTATGTTGTATATCAATGATGCATACACAAGTGTTTGTACAAACTTTGTTGATAATAAAAAATAAAAATTTTTTTTAAAAAAAATATTTGCTTTTTTGCAAGTCACATGCAATTAGAATGCCCCTTAACATGGACCAGAGCCATATAAAGAGAGAGTTGCGACAACGGAAGTTCTAAATGCTTGATCGTCACGTGATTCACGTAGACTTCAGATAGTTCCAGGAAGTGCTTTGGCGGGCATTTCAAACTGTTAGAGTAGAGTGACAGAACTGCGATTTCTGGTAATTAGTAGTCAATAAATGCATTTATTTTATATATTTATGTAACACACCGACATATGTATGTAGCATGAGTATGTTGTTACAGCGATGTTGTTTTTTAAAGATCAAATCAGCTAATATTTGAGGATTAGTGTTCTCATACCGTTATTTGCCTCAACTTATTTCAGGCTAGGGTTTCTGTTGCATTTTTATGTTACCTCATGTTCATTGTTTTCACTAATCTCATGGTAACTAATGTCATATTTATGACTTTTCAGATAGTACAGAGACAGGCTGGTGACAGGTGATTTCCAGCTCGCACCGCACAATGGGTCAATGAACTATTAACTATTAGCAGCAGTTACGTAAATGTAAAATTTAGTGAAATGAAGCTTATTGTTTACAATTCTATATATAGTAATATAATTATTTATGTATTATAAACATTATATATCTAATGTATAATTCTTACAATACTTATTCATATACACAATATATTCAGCTTTAAAACAACTTAAGCATACTCGTATATAAACTGCCATTCAAAAGTAATGAGGCTGAAAATTCAGCTTGGCATCACAGGAGTAAATTACATTTTAAAATACATTAAAATAGAAAACAGTTATTTTAAATTGTAATAATATATTACGATATTACTTTTTTTGTATTTTTATTCAAATAAATGCAGTAACTATTTACAGCAATTCATGAATACATTTCTAATAAATTAAATAGCATGCCAAGCATTTTGTATGTGTCCTTTCTTTCATGTTGTCGTTGCATAGTCTTCACCATGGTTTGCTGTGCTGCATGGGGATGCTCCAATCGCTCAGAGAAAGGTGTGCGAATGTATGGCTTCCCCACTGACATGGAGAGGAGAAAAAAATGGTTGGCTCAAGTCAGCAGGAGCAATCTAAATATAAATAAAAATTACAACAACAAAAAAATGTGTGAGGTATTTGCAAAGATTTTACAATTAATAGGGTGTTCGTTACTAACTTTATCCAGCTCCAATCCTTGCCTAATCTGTTAGTTATCCGATAACATCCCTTATCTCCTAATTTAATGAGTAATACTCAACTATAAGGTTTTAATTTACAAGTTATTTTTATTTAGATGTACTGATAATATACAGAATAAGATAATATTATTCTTTAAACGTCTCACCTTTTAAAAGTGCGTCGCAAACGGTTTGTTCTGATGCATCTCTACGGTGTTTGCTGCTACTTCCGGGAACTATTGAGAGGCTCCACGAGCCGCCATTGCCGTAAAAAAAAACGTTCCATTGGAGTCAATTGAGTTGTCGCAACTCTCTCTCTATATGGCTCTGACATGGACAAGATTTATCAATTTATCTCTATCAGTTTATCGTATCACACCTAGTTAAGACAAGGTAGCCATCCTTTATCCAGAATGGAACTGTCGAAATATGAGATAATGCATACCATCTAAGTATTTTAAAAGAAACTTTTTAAATATTAAGGCTGTTTTTTTACACTATACACATATTTAGTTGGTGTTTGGTCGATGATTTGCACTGTGGGGATTTCAAACAGCACTTTAATGCTCCTGAAGTCCTGCTTAACAGCTCTCCATTGTTGCTGCAGTTTGACTGGTGTCAGACAGGAGGCGCTAAAGCCCGCATTTGCATCTACATCTGTATAGAGACGTATACACGCTGACTAAAACCACTGATGGTCAACACACAACAACAGATAAACATCACCTTCTGATTTCATAATCTCATATAACTGATCATTAGTAAATTATGTTTCCTGCTGTTGTGAGGAATCCATGATGTGATGAAAGTGTTTCTTTATTATCCACTGTCTAAGTGTCATGTAGTTCTGTTTGTTCCTCCATAAACTCTGATCCCAATTATCTTTCTTTGAGAGAAAATGTGATATTTGAGACAAGGATTACAATAGTGCAAAATTTTACCACTCAGTAAGTTTATCTCAGCCTGCTTTTGCCGAGAAAAAAAGTGCCTTGTCAAGTAATTAATGGTTACATTTTAACATGATTTAAATGTTTTATTATATGTCACCAGCATTCACAATAGACGTTCTGATCTTGGTTAGCTTCCTTTAATTTTTTTATTTTCACATAAAAAATCTTCTTTGAAGCTTAAAAAAACAAATTTTTCGATGGGTTGCATGGCGCCATGCGAGGGTCGGACGTGTGCTAGTTGCTAGTTTTTAATTCTTTTTGAGTCTTAAACTGGTAAGATTTGATACACCCTGCTACATAACTGTTCTAAGAAGTCAACATGGCAAAGAATTCAAAAACCTCTGGCTCTGGAGACATTAAAAGACACTTTCATGCTCAAGCTGGTACCCCAGACAGGGCGCAGACCAGGGATTTGATTTGGACGGTGTGGTGGGAGAAATTCAACGTCAGCTGTCCAGAATGTCTGTAATGCTGGTGAAGGTCGTGTCCTATCTTGCGGTATTATGTCGATCGTTAACTTTGTTATGTTGGTTATGAGAATTGGGGGATGTCGAGAAACTGATCGATTATCTGGAGTCATCGGAGCCCTCGGTGAGTACCGGCTCGGAGACCCACGGTGGGAGACAGGCCCCGAAAAATTCTGGCCAAATTTCTGAGATCATAAATATATTTATATCACAACAGTAAGCATTGCCTTTCATAGAGATGATGAGGTGAGTAAACCATTTGGTTGTATTCATGTTACTCTCAAGTGAGCTTGACTCACTGAACATACACTTGACTGTCTGAGAAAGCTGGGCACCTTTTTGTTTATTTATGTGTTTGTTCCATCTAGCGGCGAGTTTTTTTTTTTTGTGGATTAACACTCTTTTGGGTCAGTTGTGGATGAATCTGCACATTGTACTTGTGCTTCCTATTGGATGGATTTTGTTTTGTGGAATATTTTTTTGTAGGACATTGGATGGATTAGTTCTTCTACTACACTCATGAAACAGCCGGCTCACTGAGTATTCGATTGACTGCCCGAGGAAACTGAACAGGTTTTTTTGTGTGTGTGTGTTGTTACGTCTAGCGGCTGGAGTTTGTTTTGTGGATTAACACTCCTTTGGGTCAGTTGTGGATGAATCTGCTCATTCTTTGTACTTGTGCTTCCAATTAGATGGATTTTGTTTTGTGGAATATAGAAGGTTTGTGCCTAATTATTCGGACATCATCAGCCCGCCGACTGATCTCACTAGAAAGGGAGCTCCAGACCTGGTCCAGTGGACTGAGCCATGCGCTTTGTGGCAGGCCGTTGTTACATTCTACTGATTTCTCTCTACATTTGTGTTGCAGACCGATGCGTCGGACAGGGGGTTGGGGGCTGTGCTGTCCCAGCTGGTTGAGGGGGAAGAGTGCCCAGTGCTGTACATCAATCGGAAGGTCTTGGAAAGAAAGGCGAGGTACAGCACCATTGAGAAGGAGTGTCTGGCCATCAAGTGGGAGGTCCACACCTTTGCTACTGCCTCCTTGGGCGGGCTTTCACCCTCTGTTCAGAACACACCCCACTCCAGTGGCTCCATCGCATGAAGAATACAATGCTTGGATAATCCGTTGGTATCTGTCTCTTCAGCCATTTAAGGAAGTCCTTCTAGACAAGCTTGTTGAAACCATTATACAATCATGTCAATCCTCTATCAGGCAATAGTGCCTGAACCCCGCCCCTTCAGTCGTGTAATTGGCCTATATAAACGGGTGCCCTGACACAGAATTTTTGGACTGAGGAACAAGAGTGAGTCCAAGTCATAACTTGTATTATGAAACTCTGAAGTAGTAGTACTGCCAGTTTTGGCAATGTCTAATTCCTTTCATCTCAGAGAACGTCTAGGTTACGTATGTAACCTCAGTTCCCCGATGGAGGGAACGAGACGTTGTGTCAGAGAACGACACTAGGGGTCTCTCTTGAGCGCCGATATTCACCTCTGTACTATGAAAAAAGGCCAATGAGAGTTGGCAGCCAGTATTTGCATGTCCGCCCCGGACATACGGGTATTTAAGCGGCGCAAATCACGGGAGTTCATTCAGGATTTTTCTGAGGAGCGGAAATGGTCCGGCCACAACAGGGGCTCGGCTCAGCGGCGTGGCAAAGGGGACACAGCGTCTCGTTCCCTCCATCGGGGAACTGAGGTTACATACGTAACCTAGGCGTTCCCCTTCTGTCAGCTCTCTTCACGTTGTGTCAGAGAGCGACACTAGGGGTCCACTTAAAAGCGCCATGTGCTGAGCCGTGTATGCGTGATCCGCTGATACAGGAGCGAGCAGGTATTCCTACGTGCAGAGCGACCAACTGTATCAGCCGCGCGTACCCTTCCCCAATGCCCCATTTAAGCCATCAGGATTCCTTATCGTTACCCGGAGGAGGAACAAGGTGACGACCGCCAACATGGGAACGGGCCAGCCTGGGTGGGCCTCTTTTCTCTCTATGTTTCTCGCATAGAGCAACTACGGCCGGGGCCCTTACACGCGTTGAGGGAAGGGGTCTTAGCCCTTGGTAGGGCGGGGAAGACCCTCGCGGAGGCCACACCTACCGGGAGGAGGCAAATTGAGTGGCACATACATCGCATGGCCTATACCTAGGCCTTATCTTGGAACAGTAGTCTTGGTGGTAGCACCAGCCTCAGAGAGGGGAGCATACAGCCACGGCACCTGAGGCAGCTGTGACTGCCTAAGGGAAACACGGCGTCAACTCACGTGAGGGGACAGAACCGTGGTTTTACACACAGGGGAGTCCGAGCAGGAGGCCTTACCTGTGGGGCCCCTATACCAGTACAGGGTAGCTAGCGGTACCCGCAGTGGTTTGGGTCGGTGAGTCCCTCCACGCAGAACTGCGACCCGCAAGGGCTAGGGGAGGAGCCAACCAGTGTCCCAAGCCTGGGATCTCCTGGGAAGAAGACGCACTGTTTCCCCTGGTTAGGGGAAGAGCTGAGTGCAAGCGATCCACCCGGTCAGATCGTCGGCGTGTCACCGAGTTCTCACGGGCTCGGTACCTGAGAGAACACGGGACGAAACTGACTCAACTTCGGAGATTGTAGAATCTCGCAAAAGTGTTAGGTGTTGCCCAGCCCGCAGCTCTACAAATGTCTGCTAGGGCAGTGCCCCTAGCCAGTGCCCATGAGGGCGCTTAACACTCCTGGTGGAGTGGGCTCGGACCCGCAAAGGGGGGCACGGCCTGGGTGTGATAAGCCAGGGAAATGGCATCGACAACCCAGTGGGCGAGTCTCTGCTTGGAGACAGCGTTCCCTTTCTGCTGTCCCCAAAGCAGGCGAAGAGCTGCTCAGAGTGTCTGGTGCTCTGTGTGCGGTCCAGGTAAATACGTAAGGCACGTGCCGGACACAGCAGTGAGAGGGCTGGGTCTGCCTCCTCCGGGGCAGCGCTTGTAGGTTCACCACCTGATCCCTGAAGGGTGTGGTAGGAACCTTGGGCACGTAGCCGGTCGCGGTCTTAGCATCGCGAAAGTGTCTGCCGGACCGAACTCCAGGCAGGCGTCGCTAACAGAGACGCATGCAGGTCCCGACCCTCTAGATGGAGGCGGCGTGATCAGCAGGGCAGTCTTGAGAGAGAGGGCCCTGAGTCCAACTGAGTCAAGCGGCTCGAAGGGGGTCTCCGAGTCCCCTCAGGGCGACCGAGAGATCCCAGGAGGGAAATAGGTTAGGCGGGAGGGAATCATCCTCCGGGCACCTTTTAGGAACCTGACAATTAAGTCGTGCTTGCCAAGAGACTTGCCGTCTACCGTGTCATGGTGGGCGCGATAGCAGCAACATACACCTTGAGGGTGGAGGGGACAGCCTCCTCTCCAGCCTCTCCTGAAGAAACACGAGCACTGACCTAACTGCACACTTCTGCGGGTCTTCGGCTCGGGAAGAACACCAGTTCGCGAACAGGCGCCACTTCAGGGCGTAAAGATGCCTGGTCGAAGGGGCTCTGGCTTGGTTAATAGTGTCTATGGCGGCTAAAGGTAGGCCGGCTAGACCCTCAGCGTCCCATCCAGGGACCAGGCGTGGAGTTTCCAGAGGTCTGGGCGTGGGTGCCAGAGCGTGCCCGTCCCTGAGAAAGAAGGTCCTTCCTCAGGGGAATTCGCCAGGGAGGGGCTGTCATAAGGAGCGTGAGATCCGAAAACCACGTCGGTTGGGCCAGTAGGGGGCCACCAGAGTGACTTGCTCCTTGTCCTCCCTGACCTTGCATAGCACCTGTGCAAGAAGGCTCACTGGGGAAAAGCGTGCTTGCGCAGCCCCACGGGCCAGCTGTGAGCCAGAGCATCTGTCCCCAGGGGAGCCTCTGTGAGGGCATACCAGAGCAGACAGTGGGAGGTTTCCTGGGAGGCAAACAGGTCTACCTGGGCCTTGCCGAACCTGTCCCAAATCAGCTGGACCGATTGGGGGTGGAGCTTCCACTCTCCGCCAGGCAAGGTTTGTCTTGACAGCGCGTCCGCTATCACATTGAGGTTGCGGGGATGTGAGTGGCGCGTAGCGACTCCAGTCGCTGCTGACTCCAAAGGAGGAGGCGACGGGCGAGCTGTGACATGTGGGGGCGTGCTCCGCCTTGGCGGTTTATGTAAGCCACCACCGTGGTGCTGTCTGTCCTGACCAGGACATGTTTGCCACGAATCATCGGAAGAAATTTCTTCAGGGCAAGACGAGCGGCCAGCAGCTCTAGGCAGTTGATGTGCCAGCGCAGCGAGCCTTGGTTCCACCGGCCTGCGGCTCTGCGCCCGTTACACGGCGCCCCAACCCAATTTGAGGCGTCGGTTGTAACCAGAACGCGACGGGACACCTGCTGCAAGGGTACCCCTGCCGAAGAAAGCAGAGGTCTGTCCAGGGTTTGAAGGTTTGGAGGCAGGCAGTGGTAATTTCCACGCCGTGCGTGCCGTGGCGCCATGCTCGTCTCGGGACTCGAGTCTGGAGCCAATGCTGAAGTGGTCTCATATGCATCAACCCCAGTGGCGCGACCGCGCGGAGGATGCCATATGCCCCAGGAGCTGTTGGAAGCGTTTCAACGGGACCATGGTGCCTGGCTTGAAGAAGCGAGGCATTCCAGCACTGACTGAGCACGTTACGTTGGAGAGCGTGCTGTCATTGAGACTGAGTCTAACTCCAAACCGAGAAAAGAGATGCTCTGGACTGGGGTGAGCTTGCTCTTCTCCCAGTTGACCTGAAGCCCCAAGCGCGGAGGTGCTCGAGCACCTGGTCTCTGTGTGCGCATAGTAATTCCTGCGAAGGGGCCAGAATGAGCCAATCGTTGAGGTAATTGAGTATGCGTATGCCCGCTCCTCGTAGCGGGGCAAGAGCCGCCTCTGCGACCTTCGTGAAGACGCGAGGGACAGAGACAGGCCGAAGGGGAGGACCTTGTACTGATACGCCTGGCCGTCGAATCGCGAACCGTAGAAAGGGTCGGTGTCGAGGCGAATTGAGGCGTGAAAGTCCGGCGTCCTTCAGGTCTACCGCTGCGAACCAATCTAGATGCCGAGCGCCAGATAGAATTTGTTTCTGGGTGAGCATTTTGAGCGGGAGTTTGGACAGGGTCCAATTGAAAACTTCGCAGGTCCAAGATCGAGTCGTATGCCACCGCCTTTCTTGGGTACAACAGTAAGGGCTGTAGAAACCCTTCTTCGTTTCGGTTGGAGGGACAGGCTCTATCGCGTCCTTGATTAGAAGGGAGGCGATTTCCTCGCGCAGGGAGAGGGCATGTTCGCCGTGCACTGCTGGAGGAACGAGCGCCCAGGAAGAGGGCGGAGACCTGGCAAACTGAATTGCGTAACCGAGTCGAATGGTCGGTGCAGCCAGCGAGACGAGCTGGGCAGAGAAACCCATGCCTCTGCGCTCTGTGCTAGGGGCACCAAGGGGACAAGTATTTTGGGCGTACCGGCGGGGCTCGCTAGCGGTGCTGGAACAGGTAGCGCTAGCGTCGGGAGGCTCTGTGGCATCCCAAGGCTCTGGTACTGAGAATAAGCTCAAGGCACTTACCTTGTTCAGCGCACCCGGCAGGGCGGGTTACGTGACAGAGGAGGAGGTCTGATGTCGGCGTCCTCTGGACTCGTCTGAACCGGCCGGTCGGGGAACAGTCGTGGGGCTGAGGGCGGGAGCACCGCATCCTGGGCGCCGGGACTGTTGAGGCCTGAAACACAAGTGCCGTGAGAACGGCATTTGAGGGCCATGTGACCCAGAGGTAGAGGAAATAGCTCTTTTATTGAGAATTTGGGTACCGCAGCCCCGTCAGGAGTGTGGCAAATGAAAAAACACAAGATTCTCCTCCCGGCCCTCCACGGGGGACGGGCGGTCTCACCATCTCGGAGCTAACTTCTCGTCCTCTGGGTCCGCTGTCTCAGGGGCGTTTGGGAGCCTTCTGGGTCCTCGGCGGAGTCCGTGAGGCAGGGGCGTACGCTTCCTGCGGTTTGCTCGACGCTGGGGCTGAGAGCTGGGCCCAGGTTGGGGCGGAGCAGAAGGTCTTCTGGCCACAGGAGGACGCCCTCGGCGAGCAGATGGGGCCTGGGCCGTGGCGGCAGGCTTGCAGCGCGGCATGATGTGAGAAATGGCCTCCGTCTGCTTCTTCACCAGGGAGAACTGCTGGGCAAAGTCCTCCACGGTGTAGCCGAAGAGGCCGAACTGGGAGACAGGGGCGTTGAGGAAGCGAGTCTTGTCGGCTTCACGCATCTCAACCAAGTCCAGCCATTGCTGACGTTCCTGGACCACCAGAGTGGCCATCACCTGCCCGAGTGCCTGCGCTGTGACCTTCGTCAGCTCTCAGGGCGAGGTCGGTCGCTGGCGCAGTTCCTGCAGCGTGTCGGGATCAGGGCCACCCCGTGCATGTTGCGGAGTGCCTTGGCTTGGTGGACCTGCAGGAGAGCCATGGCATGCAGAGGCGAAGCGGCGCGTCGGTAGCGCTGTAGGCCTTAGCGGTGGCGAGGATGTTGCTCTACAGGACCGGGAAGGGAGTACAGGGCGGCCCGCCAGGTGGTAGTGCTTCGGGGCATAGATGGATCGCAACAGCTCTATCCACCTGGGGATCTCCGTGTACCCGTGGCGCTCCGCCGTCGAGGGTGGCGAGGCGGATGAGCAGGTGGCACGGCGAGTGGAGAGGGTGCTCTCCACGAAGGCGTCAGCTCATCATGCACCTCCGGGAAGAAAGGTACTGGGGGCGAGGCTGTGGCGGCCCACGCCCAAAACCAATCGTCTAGCCGTGATGGCTGCGGGGAGGATGGAGGGTTCCAATCCAGGCCCACGCTATTGGCTGCCCGGAAAGCATATCGGACATCTGAGCGTCGGCCTCCTGCTGGGCGTGCAAGCCCAGGCGGCAGCCCAGAGGAGCCCTCAGCGTCAGAGCCCATGCCCTCCGATGTCGCGGCGAACTCATCTGCTTCCATCGCAAGAGGGTAGGCAGACTGGCTGTGAGGCGAGTCGCCGCCACCTCGGCGGGGCCGGGAGTCAATGGCGTGCTGGGGCGCGGGTGGTCGAGGCGTACCGGCGGAGCTGCACCGCTGCCATCCCCAAATCACCTCCATCGCCAGCCGCATCGTCCTCAATCCCGTGGGAAGAAGGAGCGACGGCGAGCGGCTGGAGTGGCTTGCTTACGGTTGTAAGCAAGCCGTGACCACTAACGTTGTCATGGTCATGTTCTCGCAATGAGAACATGAACCATCCATAAATGCAGCCTCGGTGTGATCGCTGCCCAGACACACGAGACAACGCCTGTGGCCGTCGGAAGCGGAGAGTACTCTACGCATCCAGAAACAACACAGGAGCGGAAAGGCATCTTTAAAAGACGGCGTCCTGAAAAGGGCGTTCAACGCTGCTGTGTTTTTGCTCTTTTAGAGGAAATTACTCTTTTAAATAAAATCACTCTTTTATGAATGAAAGACTCGTGAGAGATCTTTCTATCTGCAACTGTCGATGCGCTCAGGGGCAGGAAGTGCACAGCCGTGCAACCAGGAGAAAGCCACTGTTGTGTGCCGCAGAATCCAACAGCATGCAGCAGAGGATAGCAGGAACTCGGTGTGTAGTAGCGCAGCAGACTGCAAACACGACCATCGGCTCGAAGAAATTTTCTGAATGAACTCCCGTATTTGCGCGCTTAAATACCCGTATGTCCGGAGCAGGACATGCAAATACTGGCTGCCAACTCTCATTGGCCTTTTTTCATAGTACAGAGGTGAATATCGGCGCTCAAGAGAGACCCCTAGTGTCGTTCTCTGACACAACGTAAGAGAGCGACAGAAGGGGAACCAAGGTTACATGTGTAAACGGAGACGTTCCCTGTCGATTCAGTTCACTCAACATTTCCGTAATCACTATGAGGAATAATATCCCATCACACCGCACAACGTGACATTACACTCCCAGAGTTATAACACTACACAGAGATATTCATAAGGAGTCACAGGCCACAGGCAGATAATTTACAAGTCATATTAAAGTTTAAATGAATATTCCCACATGGTGGATGCCAGATGGAAATTAATGTAGTCTGGAATCTATATGAACCATATAGATATGTGGTATGGTTTATTAACCCTCTCATAACATGGTTGGAAAAGTATGTTTTATCTCTTATGGGAGTATTTATGACTTTTAAAATGGCAGTTTAAGGCTTACCCGCTTGAAAGTAAGAAGCACTTTATACAGAGAGGACTTGTGAGGAGATGTAAAATGTTGTGATCGTGTTTTGTGAGGACCATCCAGCTGCCAAACATATGTCCTGTAAGGATACACCATTTATCCACAACCATGAAGAGGCCATGCCTCTGAGTGAATGCACCTTGACACCAATAGGGCATTTCGTGCCCTGTGATTCATAAGCGAGGGTGAACGCATCAACGATCCAGTGAGTGAGCCTTTGTTTGGACACTGACATTCCTTTTGTGCATACTCCATAATAAATGAAGACACTAAACTGACAGGTGCGCTCAACATACAGTATGTATGCAATGCCCTCACCCGGCATAACAAATGCATAGATTGCTCTTCATCTGAATAAAATAGTGGGGGAAAGAAGGACTGCAAACAAACCACCTGAGCAATGAAGGGCATTGATAAAACATTAGGCACATAACCTTTTCTAAAATGGTGGCTTTTGACAGATCTGGACCAAACTCCAGTCATGAGCTGTCAGTTGACAGTGCCTGCAAGTCACCCACCCATTAAAATGAGGCCAAAGCCAATAGGAGTACGGTTTTTAGGAAAGCTCTTGCAGCTCATCAGATTACAATGGCTCGAATGGGGAGTTTGTTAGTTCCTTCAGCACCAAATTTAAGTCCCAAGTCGGCACCATAGCAGGGCGATGGGGGTTCAAATGCCTTGCTCCCCTATGGAACTTTATGACTATATTATTTTTGCTTTTCGATGAGCTAGCCTCCAGGGTGTGTTATGCTGAGACAGTCTCTACATATACCTTGAGCGTTGATAGGGTAAGACCAGCATCCAGCCACTCTTAAAGTAATGTCAAAATCTCAGCTATGGGGGAGTCTCAAGGACGGTGCTCTAGTTTGTAAAATGGTGTTCATCACCGACTGAGCCAATTCTGTCTTGTCCACTGTGCTCTGTTCAGAGGCCACATGTGTAGGCTCAACAGCTCTGATTGGGGATGCCAAATCGTGCCTTGCACTTGAAAGAGAAGGTCTCTCCTTAGAGGTATTTCCATGCAGGGCCATCCATTATTTCTATTATCTCCGGAAACCAGGACTGATTTGGCCATTTTGGCGCAAATAAAATAACTGTTTCCATGTCCACTCAGACTTTGCTGATGACAGAATGGAGGTGCACCAGGGGAAACACATACTTCCGTTTTGCTGGCCATTTGTGAGCCAGCGCGTCCATACCCAGCGGGGCTTGGGACATGAAGTACTGAAGGGGACATTCTGCGGAGGCGAATAAGACGACTTCCGCTTTGCTGAATATTTCCCAAATCCTCATCACTGTCTAAGGATGAAGTCTCCATTCCCCTGGTACTGCTCCCTGTCGTGACAACAGATTCACTCTGAAATTCAGATGGCCCAGGACATGTGTTGCATGCAATGAGAGGAGATGATGCCCATTGGAGGCATTGCGTCATGCTCATCAATTTTGGTGATCGGAGTCTGCCCTGGCGATTTATGCCTGCCACTATTGTTGTGTTGTTAGAATGAATCAGAATGTGGTGATTCATGATGTCAGAATGAAAAGCTCTCAAAGCTTGAAAGACAACCAACTGCTCTAAGTGGTTGATGTGCCACGCCCATTCAGGTGCCGAAAGTCAGGCGCCCATCGCACACCATGCCCCATCCTGTGTTGGATGCATCTGTGGATGCACCACTTTTCTTCTGAAAATTTGGCCACACTATTGGTAGAAGGACGGCACTGTCCATTGTGCTGAAGCAGCCAGACAGCGTGCCCGAGGCTCCCGGCACTGTGTGGAACCAGTACTGGAGAGGTTTTATTTGAAACAGACCTAAAGGTATGATGGCGGATGCTGTCACCATAAAACCCAGCATTTTCTGAAATGACTTATTTCTGGCAATGTTTACCCCAGTTTGAACAGAGACAGACACAGAAGAATGGTCTGTACGTCCTCGTTTGTGAGGTGTGTGCACATGCTCACAGAGTCAAGACACCCAGACACTTTTCACTCAGTAAACATTCAGACACAGATTTTTCAGATAGCAAAACAGCAAATCTCTGTGTTCGCTCAGTAGTGCCTCTGATTGGGCTAGTAATAACTAATTGTCAAAGTAATTCAAGACATGCACACTGTTCATTTTCAATGGTGCAAGCTCATTGATACATTTTATGAACGTGCGGGGAGCCAGAGACAGACTGAAAGGAAGTACTTTGAATTGATACAGAGTTCCCTCGAACGCAAATCTCAAAAAACGCCTGTAACATGGTGCAGTTGGTACACGTCCTTCAGATCTATTGACACAAACCAGTCCTGAGGATGGATGTGTGATAAGATCTGTGGCTGAGTTAAAAAATTTTAATGGGCGCTTCGCGAGCATGCATTTCAAGCATCTCAAAATGGCGATGGATTCTAATCCACTGTGCTCTGCACGGATCGATGTGCTCTTTTGCTGTTTGAAAGCAACATGTTGATAAGATAATGTTAATATTTCAATCAAAGCTTATTACATCAGAATTTATGATTTACCTTAAATCTGTTCAGAAAAGCTATCTAACTACACCACAAAATAGCAACAAGCTAACCAAAATATGATGAGGTGGATGAGTGGTTAGGGTGATAGTTTGCTAATCCATTGTGCTCTGCTCGTGTGGGTTCGAAACCCATCCTCGTTGATTTGCTCCTTTGGTGTCTGAAAGCAGCATGTTGAAAAGATACTGTCAATACTGAAATCAAATTAATTACATCAGAATTTATGCCTTGCATTTAGTCTATTCAGTAAAGCCATCTAACTACACCACAAAATAGCAAGAAAGTTATCTGAACATGATGAGGTGGCCGAGTGAATAAGGCTATGGATTGCTAATCTGTTGTGCTCAGCACATGTGGGTTCAAAACCTATCCTTGGTGATGTGTTACTTTGCTGTTTGAAAGCAACATGTTGAAAAGATAATGTCACGTGAGGGTTTGAAACCCACATAACCATGTTAGATAATTTTTAGATCATTTAACACCCAGTCTGACACGCCCATAAGGGCTTGCCACACAACAAGACAGCGGGCTTATTGATTCGCTTGCTATAGGAGATAGAGCGCCACTCAATGTATGTAAGCGGTTGAGCATTATGTTTTGGGTTTATGATACGTGAAGAGGAAATGACCCTTTTTCTGGGAATGTGTGAGTGTCCCATGTTTGTACAACAGGCGCTTTTTTCTTTAATACACACAGAATCAACATTTTGAACAATGTCCGATTCCCGATGAACAGTATTGGGGAAGAGAGGAGAAACACTGTGTGCCTCGAATTGAGCCTTCCTGTGCTGTGAATAACGGCGAGCTCTGGCCTTCTCTTCGCAGGGCTGGGCATGTCAGGAACATTTCTGTTGCCCAGCGTGTTTTTTGCACTGAGATGACGGGTGCTTATACCATGGTTTGCGTGACTTCACTGATGGCTCAGTAGTAGTTTTCATCTGTGCTGGAGTAGTAAGAGGTGGATTCTTTGCTGGGTACTGACCGGAATTAGATCAGGAGTGTGCCAGGAAAGGGGAAGTGCAATCTTTCTTTGGCAGAAAGTGTTTCATCGCTTGAGTCTGCTTTTGTCCCACGATGAAGCACTCTGAAAAGCCTTCTATGGCATTGTCAAAGTGACTGTTGGGTGACACCAAGGTGTCGAGGAGGGTAGCTTTCTCTGTGTCATGCATCTCCATGATAGTTAACTGTAACACAGTTAAGGTTGGGCAAGGAGGAGGTGAGAACCGGCTTGTCAACATAATAGTATTTTAATGAATAAACTAAAACAAATGACAAACACACACGACGGACATGCCTGTAATTCTCTCTCTCTCTCTCGAACCATCGTCACCGGCTGCCTTTATCCCTCACCTTTATTCCGACCCGGCCCCACCCCCTCCGCTCCACACTTCTCCCGGCGTTATCTCAGGCCGGGGTGCCACCAGCATGACGTACATCCCCCCCATCCCTGGGGCGGGGTGTATCTTGTGTCCCGTGTGGTTATCCCCGCCTTCCTCGACCTGCGAGGAGACAGGAGGGGAAAAAACAACAACAACAAAAACAAAATAGGCGAGGCAAAAGGCCAACACTGTGCGAAAGAGAGAGAGAGAGGAGAGAGAGAAAAAGCTCACTCACCGGTTCTCTGATGTACCGTCGCGTGGTCCTCAAACACTCCTCCACACTCTTTGGCGGACGACAGCCGCTCCTCTCCGGGCAAACTGGAGTCAAATCTCCGACCCCCAGTGGACAGAACGCCCCTCCGCTTTTCTGGCGGCACCTGGGGACATTCATCCGCCCCTGGCAGCGGCCCTACCGCGCCAGGCGATCAGGGAGTTACTTCCCTCCTCCCCTCGTGGACGGCGATCTTCACTCGACCCCTCCGCGTTTCTGGGGGATGGCAGGGCACTCCTCCACCCCTGGCAGCGGCTCCATCGCTCCAGGAGGTCGGGGAATCCAGTCCCCACTTGCCCCATGGACGGCGGCCGTTCACCACATCCAGGCGGTCGGGCTACTCCGTCACCCGGCAGATGGCAGCGGCGCTCCCCAGGGTGGACGGCAGTGTCGAGGACTCTTCGACGGGCATCCCTCCTCCCTCCTGGGCTTCGGCACCAATGTAACACAGTTAAGGATGGGCAAGGAGGAGGCGAGAACCAGCTTGTCAATATAAATGATAATTTAATTAAACTCAAACCAAAAGCACAAACATAAACAAACACACATACGACGGACATGCCCGTAAATCTCTCTCTCTCGAACCATCCTCACCGGCTGCCTTTATCCCTCGCGCGCCTCATCAGGCCGATTGGGGACCGGGCGCGCAATATTCCGACCCGGCCCCGCCCCCCTCCGCTCCACATTAACCAAATATGCCGATCCAGAACCAACAGGTTGCTCACCGCTTTGCCGATGGCCTGAGCGGTAGCTTTCATGGCTCACAGCATTAAATCTGTAGTGGTGCGGAGCTCTTTGAACAGCTCTGTATTGGAGCCTTACTCATTCATTTGTTTGAGGAGCTTAGCTTGAAAAACCTGGAGCACCGACATGCTGTGGATTGCTGAAGCAGCTTGGCCCGCTACTTTTTCAACCAGTGTGGAAGTCAGTCGACATGGCTTGAAGGGGTTGGCGGGGTGGGATTTCCATCCCATGGCAGTATTATGACAGAGGTGTTCCACCGGAGGAAGCGTTGAGTAGCCTTTTTATCAACATGGTCCACTTTAGTGAGGACAGCAGCACCTCTGACCTGAATGCGCGAAGAGTAAGGCCCACACCTGTCTGTTGACGATGGCCGGTTTGCAAAAATCATTCTTTAAGGTGAGACTTTTCTGGCTCATCTGGAGGGGACCACTCAAAACTGAGTTTTTTAACTGCCCTCGCAAGGATGCAAAGAAGCTCCTTGTCTGTGGTGTGTGCACGTTCTTCACCCTCGCTGGAGGAAGAGGCAGCAACATCCTCAGCGAACCATTCACCTGAAGCTGCGAGTGAAACGCAGGGCTTGCGCTGGCACATGATCCTCCCCTAATTCTTCCAGCTCATCTTCACTGCCCCGCCGTGCCTCCTCATGTGGACTTAACACAGAAGAGGCAGGTGGGATGTTATGAAAGACTGGATCTTTTCTCAGAACGAGGTCGATCCTAGAGCGCAATGTCTGGAGATTCATGCCCTCACAGTTAGGGCAGTCTGTCTCCATGAGAGCTGCTTGTGCGTGGGTGCAGCCCAGGCAGTGAACACAGCTCTCGTGCTCATCAGGTGGCGGGATGTGCAGTTCGTATAGGAAACACTTGCGGAACGACATCTTTAAAAAGACACATATCACGCAATCAGCTCTTTTATTTGATATATATAAAACAGATACAATAACTCCAGCCGGAGCGCTGTGGGAAGCAGGTAGGAGTCTTCTCTGAAGCACCACGTTGATCAGCGACGAGCGTCTAAAGTGAAGAACCTGTTCACAGAGAGCATCTTCAGCAGCGACGTGGAGAACTCTTCAATGGAACACACAGAAGAGCGGAAAGCCTCTCGGTGCAGGCGCTGATCACAGGCGATGAGTCTTCTTGTCAGCATCTGGCTAAGAAGCTCCGTCCGCTGTAAGCGAAGCAGAAAGGGATCCAAGACGAAGTTCGCAGTCTTGAAGGAAGAAAATTCTGAACAAATGGTGACTGAGCACCCGCTTGAATACAGTAGGCCATATATGCGCGCCTGATAGGGCAGGGTTCAGACACAATTGCCAAACAGAGGATTGGTGTGATTGTATAAGGGTTTCACCAAGGTCATCTATAAGGACTTCTCCATAGTGCTTATGGCAATGTTGAGTGAACTGAATCGATAGGGAAACAAAGACAACTATGACCCACCTGTACAAAGAGAGATCCAATGGT
The DNA here is from genome assembly GCF_025860055.1 of Xyrauchen texanus. Classification (NCBI taxonomy): domain Eukaryota; kingdom Metazoa; phylum Chordata; class Actinopteri; order Cypriniformes; family Catostomidae; genus Xyrauchen; species Xyrauchen texanus. The sequence goes on from NC_068324.1 coordinate 24,179,279, forward strand.
CATCTATAAAGCTGAAGATGATGTTGTGAGAGCTGTAATTCTGTTGTTATCACTAGAAGTGGATGTATTAATGAAATTTATCATTGTTGTTTCTGTTTTTCATGTTGGCTGAAGCTGAACTTTGTTCATGAGGAACTGAAACCAGAAAGAGGGAGTGTCATATTTGCCTCAAATTTGGTTTACGCATTATCATTGTTTTTTTATTCATTCAGTCTAGCTTTTCATCCATGCATCGGTTTATACAGTTTTATGCTTGTTGAAAACAACAAACGTCCCATTTATTTGAAAAATGTAGATCTGTCCAGTAGATGGTGCTGTCCAGTTAAATTACACCAAAACAACAGGATCCACTAACAGTAATGACTTGAAATGAAAATAAAGGGCAAATAAAGTCAGAATTTCTGCCGGTTATGGTAGAACACAGAATTTATTTGAAACAACATTAATTTATAGTGTCACGAATAGGTTACACACCATGTATGGGCTTGGGGTCAAAGGCCATTTTGAAGCTGCTCAACAGTGTAAAATTTAATTTGGTTGGTTTCATTATATTAATCAAATTGTTCCCATATATGCTGGACACTTGATGACTGCTTGTCCTTCACTGTCCACTTTAACTCATTCATAAAATTATAATAATAATAATTATAATACAATTAAATACATTAATATTTCATATTGTAAATATTTTTTATGCAAAACAAAATTTATTTCAGAATTCAATGCTGTTGCTTTAATTATGTACAGTGGCCTCAAAAGTATTTGGACACACTTAAAGTGTTGGGTGTTACTGAGAATCCTCTACATTTTACTCATTACTTCTCTAAAATTAATTACTGACGACCCTAAGATGGTCTAGGGGTATAACATTAAAAATAGACAATAACCCTTAAACAAATACCTTGGGTCGTTAGTGACCTGGGACATCATTCCACCTCCTATTCCTCATCCAGTTTTTGGAGTTATGCTCACACCTCTTTAGTATTCGTCAACCTTTATCTTATTAATAGTGAAAAAATAAAAGTATATAGGGTCTTTAGTGACCTGAGATATGTAATAGTGTAGCAATATATATTTCCACTTGTATAAATCATATTTGTATGATTATTCTATATATATTTCAGTTTAATATCACAGGATATGTATTTCTTTATTTATTAAAAGACAAAATGAGAAATATATTCATACAAATGATTACTACATACTGTTGATTTTCTGTGCAATGCTCAGTTTCCCATATGCGTATACACGTACTTATGCACGATATTTGCAACTCAAAGTGGCACTGATGTTTCAGTGATTGACTTGATATACGTATGGCATACTATTTTATGACAAAGTAACATGGAAGTAAACTATAGCAAGTACAACACATGAACAGTATGATTTGTCTATTGTCATTTGTGTGAACTACTGAAATGATGTAAATTGTGAGAGAATACATGTGTATCTTATGTGTTATCTCAATATATATCACAGTCAGTTGCGCCTCATAAAAGTTTAGTGTGAAAGTAATGAATCCTGTTCTAGATATAGTTGCATCTTTCATTGATATATGAAAAATAAAACACCTCACTATAACAGAATATATTCTATTCTATTCTACTTGTCTTAAAAAGATTTTGAAAATGGTACACTATCTGGGCATGTAGATTCATTTGTGATAGATTTAACTGCCAGGTCACTAAAGAGGAATAACAGCCATGTATATAAGGGTTATAAATAATTTGTGTTTGTGCGCTGGAACAAATCACAGTGAACAAGGGAAAATATAATGAAATAATCAAGTGTTTTTATATTTAATAAGTGAAACTAGAAAAAGTGTACTGATATATATTATAGTACAGTACAGAAACACAAAGAAGAAAGGGACATGCGCTGGGTCAAATCAACAAAATAAATCAAATGAAACACACTCTAGATATATCATTTTCACTTCTAAACTGATTAGAAAATAAAAGAGTAAAATAAAAGATCAACTAATGGGAAGTGTCTGTAAAAGTCAAACTACAGAGAGCAGGAGATTACCCAAGAACGGCATACACAGCATGGACACAGGAACATAACAATGGGAGAAGTAATCAAATTACTTCGCTTTTTTAAGTTACATTCTTGCAGCAGAATTATTATTCAAATTATAATAATATTATTTTAGAAATATGTGAAACCCAAGTTATATACTTAAAACTAATTAACTTAATTGAAGATTGTTTATTGTAGTTGGGTTACAGTAATTTTAAATGTAATGCATTACACTACTTTTGACAAAACGCCCAACACCAAGCTTAAATATATATGAATATCACTGAATTAGTTAACAAAATATCAATATATTTATATGGTATTGATTTGAACCTTTGTGCTGTGTTAGCTTTATGCTAACACATTTTATGTTCCCGGTCAAAAATGACTAAGATTGTTTATAAATTTTTCATATTGCATATATTTTCATAAGATATTGCATTATATATTTTTATCAACTTCTTTTTTATTAATTATGACAGGTTTTGTACTCCATTTTTGAACATATAAAAAAAAAAAAAAAACATTTTTGATAGGAGGATTCATTGAACTGAGCTTAAACCGGGCCAGTGGGGGGCACTCCCTGCAGAAACCAAAAAATATATATAATACTTACATAATACATTAATAACCAGTTGCTTGATCTGAAAAAAAAAAAGTATAATTTTAAAGATTAGAATATGTCATTTATAATGCATACAGCTGATCCTACCAACTCTTAAATAATGCCTTTTAATTTTCTGACAAATAAGAACTGTTTCGTTCTCATAATTTGCAATTTGTTTTCACAACAATTATATGCAGAGTTGGTAAAATCAGAAAAAAGATCAGATAGCTATGTGTTATGTATCATTGGAAAGGTCTCAATTGAGAGAATGTGAGGCGTTTCACTCAGAGGCCAAACTGCAATGAGTATTAGTGAATGAAATTCCTACTGACACATAGAAATATAATAAACAGTATTTTTTGTCACGTTTTCTCCTTTTTACTTCCTGAAACATATATATATATATATATATATATATATATATATATATATATATATATATATATATATATATATATATATATAAAATAGACAATGACATATCATTACAGCAGACTATCCCAAATCAAACGAGCCCAAATACAACATAATATGATGAGTAGATCTTGACATATACCTCAGAGTGTACATGGAAAGAGAATGCACAAAAGTGCACTCAACACACATTGTGTGTGTGTGTGTTTGTGTGCACGCACATGTTTGAGGACTTTGTGTGTGCAAACACACATCCACATATGAGCTCATCTAAAGGATTGGGATGTTCCTGAACACTTCATATTTCTGTATTTTGTAATCTAATCCATTCATTTCCAATGGCCGGTCATTTTTGAAATAAAACCAATAAAATGTAAAGAAAATGGTTCAGTTTTTTGTTTGTTTTCAGATACCATATGGGAACATAGTCAAGGAATTTTATTCCAAATAAGTAAAGTGTTCAAATAAAGTGTTAAAAATGAAGACAAACAGTTGTATGACACTACCTGTTTGTCAAATGTAGTGGAACATGTTGATAGTGAATGTGTTGAACTTACATGTATTTATTCTGCCAGGGCAACTGTGAGAACTTTGTTGCAAATATCACCAAGATGCCAGTTACTTACAAATATTTGGGCAAAAATGACTCTGAAAAGTGAGGTTAGTTCTGAGTAAAGCTCAGCATTCCTTTGATGATGACACATGCTTCAATAGTTTGTTATCTAATGAAATCAGAAATGTTTGAGTGTGACTTAAGTGTCCAAATACTTTTTGGGGCTGCTGTACTTAGTTTGCTTTATGGATGTCACTTTTTGACAGTTGTCTGCCATCAGATCCGTGTTGTGTCCAGATGAGTGTGTATGTGTGCAATACAAGACTGTGTTTGTGAGTCTGAATGTGTGTGTGTGAAATCTCATCACTGTATTGGACAAGGACAGCTTTGTGATCTGCAGCCCGTCTCCTTCATACAGCCATAAACACATAAACCTCACACTGCAGAGAACAATGACATCAAGCCAGTTATCTTCATTCAGCCCATTGTGTTTGTTGTGCCATCCCGAGCCTTGGTATCTATTTATTAGTTTTCATACATACATATTCTATTGTTCGCAGCATAAGTCATGTTTTGTTCATCCGGGGTGGTCAGGAGTAAGGGCGGTGCGGTGCGTTGTGTCCAGCTGGGAGATTTTAGACTGGGTCATTGTGGATCTCAGATGTCCAGTGGAGATGCTCATAAAATGTGTTATTATTAATTGTACAGTATTCATAAAGTGCCTTTGGATTGGGAAAAAAGGGACTGGGAACCTTAAATGACTCTTTAGTTACTGAACTACATATCCTACACTGATAAACATCCTAAAAGACATTGCGACATTGTTTTTTTTGTTAGATAACAACAAGTTTATTGGAAAAAAAAGTCAAAAGTATTACGAAAGTGTTGCAGAAACTTTTCAAATAAAGTGTCCTGAAAATAATGTCTCAATGCAATATATTCATAATTAATAACTAAGAAATCATTAATAACAATTGTGATATATATATATATATATATATATATATATATAAAGGATATATGCATTTAAAGGATATATTAACGTTAGTTAATGCATTATGAACTAACATGAATTTATAAATGAATATTTACCACGATTAATAAATGCTGTTAAAATGAATTGACAGTTCTTGATACCTAATCAGAACATCTACTAATGTGAACAAATACAACCTTATTGCACCTTATTAAGTGTTTCCAAAAATGATTTACAAATGTTTTCCCCGAAACCATGTTTTGTTTTGTTTCTTTCCTTGGAACAGTTATACAGCAGTAGACAGTGACCAGGGGCTGTCAATAAACTATTACATTTTCTGGGATGAAAACTTTGCTGTTAAGGAGTTTACAAAGCTATCCATGTTTACAAAGGCAATTAAATGACATTTACATTAACATTTATGCATTTGTCAGATGCTTTTATCCAAAGCAACTTACAGAGCCCTTATTACTGGGACAATCCCCCCGGAGCAACCTGGAGTTAAGTGCTTTGCTCAAGGACACAATGGTGGCGGCTGTGGGGCTCGAACCAGCGACCTTCTGATTACCAGATTACCAGTTATGTGCTTAGACCACAACACACCTTTTCATTTCTAGAAAAATAATTGTCAATCATTCTAATAAATGCATGTGTAAAAAGCAAAAGCAGTGTGAACATTAGTGAAATATATTTGTAATATTCTAATGTTCTAAAAAAAGCTACTTTAACAAAATATTCAGTTCTTTGATACAGCAGTGTATAACAGTCATACGGGTATAATGATTCTCTATTTTCCATTTCAAAATACTTCAAAAAGTTTCTTGTTTACAAACATGTTTGCTTTGTGTACAGGAAACATTATTGTTATTATTAATGTTGTAATCATTCTTTCATAATTTGTATGATATAATCTCTCAAATAGTGAAGGCCTTTGCATGCTCACAAACTCAGAACACAACATGCAGGCAATACAATAAAGTTACTTAACACTCTTTATGAGCTTCACACAAAAACAAACAACACGTCAATAATATCCAACATGTCATCAGTTGTCCTGGGACGTATCATGGAAAACAGCTGCCTGAGACATCAGTTATGAATAATAGTAATCATGCAGTTCCTTAATGTAGTGTTCAATAGCATAGTCCCAATAATGAAATCCTGTGTCAGGCTTTCATGATGACATCAAAGGACAGAGAGAATATTAAGCCTGTATTGGTATGTTCTATATTTGTGTATACTGACTGTGCATACATGTATTGTAGTGAAGAACAATATCAAGAAAATGTACAGTTGATAATAAATATATTACAATATTTGGTTTTGAGCTTTATTGCAGAGACAAAAAAGGGAAAAAGGCCAGTGCCCAAAGTCCATAAGCACACAAAAAGCAACCTTTCAAGGTTCAATGACTATGAGACTAGTTTATTTCTGATCTGCTGAGCTGATAAACATATGTCATATATCACACTGATAAGACTGTCTTCACAGCATTAATGAATTTCGATGCTTTGTTGCATTAACGTGTATTCTGCATCTGAATAGACACCTGTATGCCCCTGCAAATACATGGCTAGATGTGTCCTGCTTGCCCGGATCACAGGAAATATCATAGCTTGATCGTTTTGGGTCGCATAGTTCACGTCACAAAAACTGATTAATATTTGGCTTCAAAAATGACAAGATGATGATATATATCTAGCCATGAAAATCAATGGTATAAGAGATGAATAGCAATTGAGACGAGATTTTAAAGATCAGGTGATAGGATCGTATTTGATGCAGTGTTTCAATGTTGCTCATTTAGAAACATTTAACCCCCCCCCATAATGTTAATCATGGTCCCATGCACCAAAAAATATTTAGAATTTGTTTTTCCTTACCATTTTTCAATCACTCTCTGACCCTGACAATTAAACCAAATATTATTGCTTCTATGCCTTTAAGATTTCTATATGTAAATGACCTCTGTTATGATTGGATAACCTCAGTGGACAAATCCAATCCCCCTTGTAATCCAAGCCATTCCAACTGGTTGATCTTAATCAAAAACATATAATTTTGCTTTTAAACTACAACAATTACAATATTTTAAATTACTTTCATATACTGTAAATCACATTATATAACCAGAACTATACATTATCTGTTTAAACAACTATCTTTGTATTTATTTTGATTAGGGTTAGCATGCTAACTGATTAGCCTGCAAAGATTCAGAAATCGTATAATATTGCTTAAGCCATCAAACTACGTCAATTAAATTAGTCTTTTAAATGACTATAAAATACCATATATCACATCTTATTACCAAAACCACAAATGAACAATTCAAACATTTTGCTTAGGGTTAGCACGCTAAATGATTAGCCTACAAAGATAGCATAGACTAATTTATATAAGTAACATGTGTTCATAACAAAACCACATGGTAATAGTTTCTCTTAAAATCCTATGATGACATTACATTATCAAAGGATATGTCTGTTATTATTAGTATCACAACAAAAATATAGCTTCTAAATTCATTGTAATATCTAAACAAATGTATCTTACTATGTTATGCACTTTGAAATGTATTATACAAATTACCAATTGTTTAATTATGATTGCATTTCATTATCACTCATGGTGAACACTTTCAATAGAGCCCTAACAATTTTTTTTTTTCAGAAAGCAAGAACAGAAACAACTGTAGGTAGTTTGCCTATTTGCCCATCATCCACAACCCATTCACATTCTTTACTGCACCTCAAAAGACAGGAACTAATTAGTGTACATGTGTAATCTGTTTAGTACCCTTGTTCACTGTGAGGAGCGTCCTGCTCCAGTGTGCTGTGTCCTCACATTTCCTTCCACAGCACGATGAGGTTGTTTAGTCTTTCTTATACCTCAGGGTGTGGGGTAAAATGTATTGTCGGATATCGGGACTCAACACTCATGTTCAAGGACTCTCATCCCACAGAGGAAGACCAACAGCTGGGTTACTATGTAGAAGAAGTGGGATCAGAACTTAATCTGTGTTATATATTTCCGATAAAAGAGCTTTGGCAGGTGAAGTCTGAGTGCTTGTGTGTGGTCTTTACAAATGTGTGTGTGTGTGTGTGTGTGCAGTGGCGCAATCCTGATCTTACAGGCTCCAGCACTGCAAAGCACCTGAGATGTCTGTTTTAGATCTTTTCATCTGAAAAGCATCGCAATCTAATTTACATCTGCTAAACATCTTAAAAAATATCAGAATTGCCAACATTCTAAATCATAAACGTCTCAAAGACATCTGCTGTTCACATCCGAGAGGAAACGTCTTATAGACGTAATGAAGATGAGCAAACAACAGAAAAAATACAATATGTCTGCCAGATGTAAACACAGACATCAAATAGACATCTAGGTGGTGTACGTATGCTATCAGATATGGTTCACGAAATGGTGTTTTATAACAAAGTTCGGGAGGAGCATGTTCATTTATTCTGACCAATCACATCGCCAGAGTAACTGTATATAAACAGTTGCTTACATTCATGCTGCGATAATTCCTCCAGCATTTTGCTCCGCCCACTTACCCACGACAGATCCATGCGACAGTTTTGGATGACTCACTACTCTGCGCAAAGCATTTTCCCTCATCAGATAAGTTTTTCCATTGCAGTCGTTACGTTATTCACCAAGCTGCCACAGCAGCCACTATTCATATTTCTGGCAACACTGGACGCCAATTTAATGGTTGTTTTGTCTTTCTTTTAATCTCATCTTTCCTCACGGATGCAGACCTTGCATCAAGGCTGCCTCCACACAGGCCACTGCTTCGCTGTATACCTGTCATACAGACCCCCAATGGCAATGGTTGATGAGGTAGCAAAATTAAAATGACACAGCTATGATTGATTTACTACAAACTTTGAGACTAAACTAAAACTACTTATCAGCTAATGTCTCGGTTACTGACGTAACCTCCGTTCCCTGATGGAGGGAACGAGACGTTGTGTAGCTGAGTTGACACTAGGGGTCGCTCCTGCGGAGCACGGCCATCTCTGATTTTGAGAAAGGGCCAATGAGAATTGCCGTGTGGAATTTGCATGCCACTCCCCCGGACATACGGGTATAAAAAGGAGTGGCGCTGCAAATACACATCAGGTATCGCATTGAGGAGCCGAGCCAAAGACCCTGCGCTTTCAGCGGATGGTTCAGTATTGTGGCTAGCAGGAACACAACGTCTCGTTCCCTCCATCAGGGAACGGAGGTTACTTCAGTAACCGAGACGTTCCCCGTCTGTCACTCAGTCGACGTTGTGTTGATACATCATGGAAAATGCCACAGAGCTGAACCGAGTTACGCAGACAAGCGGTGCGAGACGGGCAAACCTCCGTGTGCCTCGTAGCCAGTGCAGCAAGCCATCGCATAACTACCCCCAACACACTGGCAGGCATGAAGCGGTCCCCTGCACCTAGGGGGAACAGCTAACTGCTCAGAAGTATAAGGACTGGCTGGCCCAGCCGGGGCATTCTCTGTATTTTTGTCCCCTGTAAAAGAAACGCAATCGTTCGGCTGGGGGCCAAATATAAATGGTCCAAGCTGGGGGGTGTCCCTCCAAAGAGGAGGACACCGCGGAAACCACACCCGGCCCCGAGGGGGGTTAGGTGGAATACTTACCGGCTAGCAGCGGAAGCACATCGTGTGGAACGGCGCCATGGTAGACCCTACCCAAAGGTGGGGAGGGGTTACTACAAACACGGCGACCCAGGGCAGAGGGCCCTCTGTCCAAGGAAGATGCGGTTTGCCGGTAGGGAAACCATTTTGGCGAAGGGGGCAACCAGCACATGTGGAGCACTTACCTCAGTATGGGGGCCTAGTGACGCCCGTACCGGGTAAGTTTTTTTTATATATATATATGTATACGAGAGTATAAATGTATATATAAACGAAGTTATTCACTCCGTAACTCTTTTATCAGCTGCTGAAGCTCCAGGGGTGTATGCTCAGCACAACGTAGTATGCGAGGGGGAGGACCGCTGGAAAGCGCCGTAAAGCCAACAGCTTGCAGAGATGACTGGAACAGCAGAGGAATTCAGCTCTCTGACTGCTCTCTCGGCTCCGAAAAAGATATCTGATGTGTATTTGCAGCGTCACTCCTTTTATACCCGTATGTCCGGGGGAGTGGCATGCAAATTCCACACGCCAATTCTCATTGGCCCTTTCTCAAAATCAGAGATGGCCGTGCTCCGCAGGAGCGACCCCTAGTGTCAACTCAGCAACACAACGTCGACTGAGTGACAGACGGGGAACATAGCATACTGACACACACACACACACACATACACACACACACTACATACTACTGAACTATACCAGACAGTTTACACTGTGATGTTGCACTATTGTATGTTTTGTATGTCATATGTTGTTCTAAGATCAAGAAACCAGCATATTTATTTAAATATATCCTGTATACCTGACTTTTAGTATAAAGAGAAGATCGTTGAAATTATTTGAAATTAACAAAGTAAGGTAGCTTGCAATTTGTCAGCGTAAGCAGGCAAGATCAAGTCAAGCTAAAATGACACAAATCAATCCTTATGGCTCTATATGTCACATGCTTTGCAGTTAAGTAATTTTACCTGCCCAATAAGAAGAACGCCCATTTAGGGGCGGTTTTGTTCCCCAAAACCAAATGAAGGTCCATCCAGGATCAAATGCCCTGCCGATGTTCACTCTAGTTTTCGCTCGACCACAATCACGTTCCCGCTTAGCCAGACTGTTTGATGTCTCTATTGAATAGCGGAAGAGAAGGGATTACTGTCTGAGGCAAGACTCTCAGGAGCACGCATAAACGTCACTTTCTTTGGATTTTCCTGGCAAAACTGACCCGCTCCCTTCACATGTAAATCAGTCTACAGGCTTTAATAGAAAACCTTGGAAATCCGGGAAGGGCTCATTTTTTAAGTTGCGTTACAAGCCCTTCACATGTTAAAAAAAAGGCGAAAATTACATGAAAATTGTTAGGCTTCCAACTACTAAACCTCAGCAGAATAGATTACTATTGTGTAAGATTGGCCTTTTTTATCAGTCAGGGAAAAATTATAGAGCGAGACTTCATTTTAACCATTGGGAACTGACTGGATTGTAAAAAGTGGGTGTTCCATTCCAATGCCTATATAGCTAATTGGCTGTTTGTTAATATTATTGTTAGTTATCATGAACATGCATTAAGAAAGTAAATATGGTCAAGTTGATTTTATGTTGACTTTAAAACAATACCTTTTCCAGAAAGCTCAACATCGCATTTAATTCCTCCAGTCAAAATCAAAATGAAAGCCAGTCACACCAGTTTAGCGTGAACCTGTATACAAATGTAAAAATGTATCTATACACACAAACGCCAGTTGGTGAGAGGCTGGCTAGCCATGCAAATGCAAGGTTAGCAGTGGCCACAGGCACTTTACAATGCATTCATAACATGTATGGAGGCAGAGAGGTCTCTGTGAAGAGAAGAAGATCAGGTGTGCTGCGTATGATATGAGCCTGCGATGACATGCCTTGATATTTATTCGGACAGGCAGGAGTTCCATCAGTCCCTGCAGCAAACATCATCCACACATATATTACTGTCAATGGCAGGTACAACCTGAAAACCACAAGCACCTTTTGTCATAGAGACTCCATCCCTCCTGGGCATGTTAATAAAAAGTTCCTAAACACATGATCACATTGACAATGGTTTAAATGCAGTCTCTCAAACTCCAGAAGCCCATTCAGGTTAGATTGGTTGATTCATTGTTAAATGCAGTTGACAGCCTGCAACAATAGCTGTTATTGACCAAGTCAACATAGACACAGTTTTATATTTCCCAAATATGCATTTTCCTGAGTTGCGCTGTTGAAATTGTCTGCCAAATTTTATTATCATGAGATATGTGGTCATAATTCTGAGATATGGGAGAAGGCATAGACGTGCATTGTCTTTATCCTTGACCGCATTTTAAGCTAAAGACACAACAATAGACCTTAGAGTTAACGGCACATTTATTTTGATGCAAATTACACAAAGAGTACACTTACAGTCTGTTCTATATGTTTTATTGTTGCCAACGCTTCACTGAAAAATAATCATTCCAACAAATTTCCAGTAGGCTATGGAAATTAGACATGATGTTTGACGTTACAACAAATTGAACAAAGTTACATCTATACCCTGCAGACTTGCCTTCATTCATGTCAAATTAAATGTGGGGTCCACTCTTGCTAAGGTATAATACTTTGAGAATAGATTCACAGGTCTAATTATAACAACAATAAACAGTGTAACAGCATAATTATACAGCATGTATAACTAGACCCTATAATATGCTGTCTGTATGTATAATTTCAAACATAATCCCTCATGTGCTACAATACTTTTTTTTCTTTTTTATAAAACTTGATTAGGATCTTACAATCCATGGAGTCTGTAAAGTATAGTAAAGAGAAAAAATGAAATAAGCCATTACAAATTTTTAATTGAATTCTGAATTTCTGTCCACATTAGTTTCCAAAATAATATTTTGCCTCACCTGCCAATGGCGAGTGAATTTTAGGGGTCATGACATGCCTTTTGTATTATTTTAATATATTCCTTGAGGTTCACTTATAATTAGGGCTGTCGATTTAACGTGTTAATTCAGTGCAATTCATTTTACCAAAAAATAATGCGTTAAAAATAATTATGCAATTAATCGCATGCCCACAGACCATAATAAGGAAGATTCCTGAGAAATTCAAGCTTGTAGTACCACCTGTTTACTCCAGAGGGCAGTAAGTGAAACTTCAGCTGTATGAGGAACGCACAGTTTATACAGTGAAGAAAACACTTCAGTAGGCTGAACAACACAAACATGCGTTACGTTCTTGCGTTCAAAACACTCGATGGAGCGCAAATGCGATCTAAGGGATCTCAAGATGTGTTTAAAGATTGAGTATTAAACTATATTTAACTTGACACAGTGACCTAAACATCTTATGTTTATGACGCAATGCACCTGAGACACTACACAAGCATGTCTGACGCAGGTGTAAATTGACGGGTTCTTAAACAAGCCCTCATAATAAATCTCAAACTGATTGACAAATATATATATATATATATATATATATATATATATATATATATATATATATATATATATATATATATATATATATTATATTTAAAGATAACTATGTATAATTTTATATTGATATAAATATGTATAATCATTATATATTGAGTTTTTGTTATATGAGGGGCTTTCTCAGCAAATACTTGTATATGCGATTAAATGCGATTAATTAATCGGGACATCATGTAATTAATTAGATTAAACATTTTAATCGATTGACAGCCCTACTTATAATATTAGTAAAGTGTTTTGCACAAAAAGCACAATATATTTGTAAAAATTATAATTTTTCACCCTCATTTTGACCATCTGTCAGAAACGCTCAGTTTTGGTGCTGATTCTCCTTTAAGACTTGACAGTAAACACCCACTGTTGTGATTGGCTCCCTGCTGTTGAGTGTCCTACTATTCCTACTTGCCATTTCACTGATCAACACTACTGGGCGGGGCTACAGAAGTGATAAGGTAAAGTAAGCTATTTCTAGCAAAGCTACTACCCATCAATAAACCTCACTATGTTGCAAGTTTAATCCAGCGATTTCAATCTTGGAAATAAATGCAGTTATTTGACTGCAGAGTTGCTTTCGCTTGGTCAATCATGTGCTGGTAACTTCTAACTACAATTTCCAACTCCCCTTCAAGTCAGCAATAGTCCCTGATTATGCTTATTATTAAAAAGGGTAATTGGATTAGAACTACGAGTGTGTAGTTAACATGTTAACATCTTTTTGCCTCACCTTCTGTCCTGTCCTTCATCTTATGCCTGTCAGCAAGCACTCAAGCAAATCTTTGACAGATTTGCCCCCTTCCTGCATCCATGTGACCTCCTGTGGTGTGCATGTGTGCTGTTTTGCGATGCTAATGTGGCTATGTCCGAGAGGAACTGACCTGAGGTGATTATGATGCTGATCTGTGTGGATACAGACATCAGACAGAACTGAGGAGGACTGACAGCTTAATGTCCATTTCAGATCTCCACACCGCTCACATATGAATGCACAGACACAGAGCAACTCTTAAAGAGAGAGTTCACCCTAAATTGAAAATTCAGTCATAATTTACATCATTTCTTCCATGAAACACAAAATATGCTTAGGGAGAATGTTAGTCTCAGTCATCATTTCCTTTGATTGTATGTTTTTCTCCATACAATGATCTCTCATGGGCCACTTTGAGCTCCACGTAAACAATGTTGCAGATAGTATCACTGAAGTGCAATTTTACTGTTTAGTAACAGTGCACACACAGAATATTATAATGAATGAACATATCACAGTTTATTAGCCCACTGGCATTTACAAATAACTGCTGCCTATATATGGAAAACAGCATGTTTCCCTGTTGCTGCATATGTTTCGGGGTTTGATTCAGGGTCAAGGAGAATGATTCTGCACGGCAGTCGTATGTGCAGAGATAATTCAGATAAGCGCTTCTTTATATAGTTCACTGCTCTTTGACACTCGAAGTGCACATCATAGTTCTTGAAGGACGCTGGATGTAGCATATAATAAATTGTTGACTATCTTAGAAATAGAGGTTAACATTTGTCAGGTAGTGTGTTGGTAAGTTACTAAAAAAACTAAAACAACAAATTACTAATAATTAAGTAATTCTCTAAATTGAAATCTGATTAATTTACTGATTGCTTAATTATAAAGTAATCACATTACTAATTACATTACTTTTACGAAGTGATGCCCTGATACAATTTTTTTGAGAATGAGTAAGAGGATGAGGACCAACATGATATTTTTAGCAGAGGCGGACAGGGCATCAGGAGCATCGGGCATTTTCGCAGTGGGTTGTGGATAATTTAGGCTGGCCCTCTGCTGTGCAAATACCGGCCTATACTACAGGCCATATAGGCAGACGCTCTGGGCTCCAACATGCCTGTACGGACTCCTTAACAAAGCAAAAATTCAATAAACTCTGTGAGGTAAGCCAATACAATAGCTATTATTTTGAAAACATTTTTATGGCTTTTATTTTTAAATGAAAATGAGTAATATGAGTAGTAAACAGTAAATATCAACAGTAAAGCTATGAGCAGTACATAGTCATTTGCATTTTTATTCATACCGCAAAGCATTAGTGGGAGCTGAAGTGTGGCTTGCTGAATAATGCTCACGCCTGATAAAAATGCAGAAAATAAGTCATTAAAAATATTACTTTGTGGCTATTTGAATCTTTGAGGCTTACTTTGATTAAAGGAAAGCAGAAACAGCACTTGTCAAAGCATAGGGCTTTTCAGTAATTCTCCAGAATAATCTGGGGAAGGAATTAAATAACTGCAGATATAAAGATGCAACAAAACTCACATAGAGGGAAAATATTAGTGTTTCTCTAAAAAGATCACCTCATCACATCTACAGTGGTTTTATACTGTATTTTAGGAAAATGTTTGCACTGGTGGGGCTCATTGTCATGACTAACAGTCAATAGAAATGTGTCTTTATTTCAACACAAAAATTGAAGTCCATCCCTGCTTTTCAGTACTCACCTATGCAGATACCATTTTTTATTTTTTTTTACAAAATTTCAAATAAACAGTTTATTTTAATTTTATCATCAAAGTGGTGTTTAAATTAATTAATTAAAACACAAATCAAATGAAAATAAAACAAAAAATTGTTCAACATAATGTATTATTTTTATCAAATTAAGTGTTTTTATACAGAAACTCACAGCACAATCCAAAATATAACATTGGAGTTATTTTTGGTCAAATATAAATTGATGCATAACAGAGCAATTACTAATAAATTAATATTGATTTATTATTAGAATTATTTTTAGTAGTATTACAGTGAATATGTCTATATAATTATTGAGTTTTTATATTTAAATTGAGCTTTTATTTTGGCGAAAGCTATTAAACCGCAAAAGGCTGCTATTTGATTAAATTAATATGTAGTCTGTATTAGAGGTCTGCACGGGCCTTAAAATGAAACCCAAACCTGACCTGTACCCGAGATCGTATGGCCTGATATTACCCGGCCTGAATGATATTGTCAGATTTGAAGCCAACCCGAACCTGAAATCTCTTACTATCTAATTTCTTCTCCTAGCAAGTACTATTGTAATAGGCTGTATTTTATGTAAGCATATAGGAAACATTCGTAACAGTACTGAAACAGTAAACATACACAGTTTTAACAAGTCATGGCAGCCCCTTAGTACACTAGAGCAGAAGAGCAAAAAGCATTGACTTACCGTTTACACACAGAAAGTTTGCTTGGTGCAGAACAATCTGGAATAATATAAAACAATGCAACAGTCCCCTCTATGCAGCCTGAACTTGTTTAGAAAACTATCTAGATGTTTAAAATATGCCGTTCCTGCGAGAGACTCGGAAGAAAAAGCGAGATGCAGTGCAAATGTCAAAGACATTCGTCCAATAATGGGAAAACAGAATAGATGCGTGCAAAAACACATGTGAATGGCTCCTAACTCGTCCGTTTGCATGTGAGAGAGTGCACGTGCACGAAAAAACTTCTGTAAGCCTATTTATTTTATTTTGTCATTAATTACGAACCCGACCTGAACCCGAAGTCCTACTTGAAAAACTAACCAGAACCCTGCCCGAAACCCATTGGGTTCTCAGGTCCCGTTGGTCCACTGTCGGGTTGCAGGCCTCTAGTCTGTATGTGCCTCACACTACAAAGTGAATTAGCGCTCTGCTCGCTGTCATCTACTACAAACATAGCGTGCGACACTCATGATAGTGTTTTCTGTGTAGTAGTCAAAGAGCTCTAAAAGTAGCAGTTAGTGTCAGCACAACACCGGATCCACACATTCACAAACATTTGAAGTGAGCACCACATGCAAACTATATATTCATTTAATTAAACCACAGCCATTGCGGTTTATTAATCACACTTTGACATAATGTGATTGTAATTATTGTGCTGAATGTTTACATACTGATAATCATATGTTGATTAGGTTTTTGGAATCAGAACATTTTTACAAGCATGAGTACAAATACATGAGCGTGGTATCGGTCATGATTCCGATACAATACTGGTATCGGTACGTCCCTATATTTAAGTTACTTTCTTAGAGAGTTTTCAGAGAATTTTAATTTTCTGCTCAACAAATTCAGAATAAAATCTTTCATAAAGTAATATGTAGTGGATTAGTCTACTAGTCGTGCATTTCTACCTCATAATGCCTAGTTAGAGGGTGCACACCCTTTAGCTCTCACAGAAATATTGTTATTTCTTTAATATGTGTAAGCATGTGTACTCAAGGTAATTAACTTACACCCTGTCTACACCAGACAAGTGCAGAGCAATTTCACTTCAATGTGAAGCAATTCACTCCAATTATAATCAATAATACTGTCACTGGATGCATCCGTTGCGTCAGTAAAAGGAATTTCCCTGTTTTATTTTGCGCTGCAAGTGCTGGCACTACTTCTGCCAACAAGACAAAATCTATAGAAAGCCTCAAGGCGTTGTGACCTGACATCGCACACGTCCGGTGTAGACATGGTGTTAATTAAAAGACAGTAACTGTAGTACGTTTACAATCATTAAAAATGTAATGTTTTACATGACTTTTTGACTATTCTGACTAATTACTTTGTAATCATATTACACCCAAAACTGCTCATATGATGAATTTTACGCAGGTCAAAATCAAAAGCATTTGCTAGCCATTTCAATCCATAATATGACAAAAATACAAATTAACTAAATGCAAATAAGGTCCATTTTGATTTCCTGGTGACTTTAATGTCTTTTAATTATGTATTTTAATTTTGTACAACTTTGTAACTTAACTCAACAATAAATCCTGGCAGACACACACTAAAGCCAAGAGACTGACTGGTTAATGCTGGGTAATTTTGAAATAATAAAAAAAAAATGATAATACGGTACTGAAACCAATTATTATTACATAAAATCTTTAATGAAGCTAAAATAATAATAGTTAATGAAAACAACTCACTGATATCAATCAACTCAAAGGGTCATTAATGAAACCCTACCACAGTATTACCATATTTGGGATACAATCTACCCTGCTGTGTCACAATGAAAAAATGCGGTGAGTGTTTATTCTGTTAAATACCAGCCATGACTGATCTCATGGTCATCAAAGCGTCGACACAGCGTTTATGATCAGATATGAACTGAGCCATACGGATGCCGAACACAAAGCCATAATCACAGTTATCAATAGTCGGTTTTGGGCTGGACAGGTTTAAGCCCTGCGGGAGATTTGGCCGTTCCTCTGTTATTGAATATTTCCATTGTAAGGACAACAAAAGTGTGATGATCACAGGCAAAATGCTTACACAGGGAATTCTTTCTTTGCATTGTAAACAGTGGTGGATGTCAGCAGTTTTGAAGAGAAATATGTGATGATTGGAAAAGCGTTGTTTTGTTCCTCTGTAATGAGTTCTTAGAAAAAGCGCTCAGGCCTGTGGACAGTTCGATGGCCCTTGTGTTATTCTGTCTGTTTTTCATGTAACTGCCTTTCTTTAACACATATATACTGCATATGTTTTGCAAGCTCAATAAGCAAAATACTGTTTGTCCCAATTCAGGATGATTCAATGACAATAAATGAAACTACACTGTTTATGACTCAACGCTGTGCTCTGTCTTCATTTACTGTAAGATGTGTCTGAAATGATTGTAATATTAGTTACAACAAAGCATGCACTTCATGCAAAATATTGAAGTAAATGTAGTAGATTGATTACATTTGATTATTTTAGTTTTAGTTTAAGAAAATACAAATTTGACCAGTGGCAACAATCCCTGAATGTGGGAGATTTGGGACAAAAAATAATTTAGCCAAAAATCCTTCTCCTAACTAACCTGTCATTATACGGCTGCTTACTGTACACGTCAGTGTCGCCCATCTGTGTGAGTCAGATATGTATCTGGAGAGCTTTGTTCTCCCTGGAGCCTCTTTCCAGCTCATTGCTCGTTTTATAATGCTAATGGTGACTGGTGTCAGGTTCCCGTCAGCTGGTCACTGCTACTGGAAAGAGAGTTTAATGGACTTTGACAGCAGATCTTATTCACCCGGGGACTTGGTATGTGGTATTTTTGGGGTGACACTGAATAGACATATTACTCATCGGACCAAATGTTTGTGGTTGTAATAAAGTTACTCCACAGGATGTATAACTATAGATGATGAGAATGCTGGGACAATACATGCCACACAAGCCAGCAAATGATGGTCTACCCTACCTTGCACATGATTTATTTATATACTGTATTACTATTTGCACTTCTGATTAGTTGCTAAAGGTACAGTACTTGTATTCTGTTGGCAATAAAGTTGAAACTATCAAATCAAATCTAAATACAGTTCAGTTATGGGAGAGAGTGACAACTGCATTCTGTTAGCAAAGTCAGCTTAAATTTACAGGGGTCACAACTGAAATGTTTAGGTTAGATGAGGAAAATAGACTCAGCAGGGGTATAGCCCATAGCACATATTGAAATTACTTATGCTAATTATAAAACTAGCCATCTAATTGGACCATTAGCCACATGGCAATTAATTAACAAATGTAATAACAACCACAATGTTCACAATTTGCTAATACAGCATCTTAACACCTGTCAAACAGACATAGCAGGAGTCCAGACAACAAGCGTTAAACGGTTGCTGGCCATCTGGCCGTGTGGTTTGGTGACATGAGGTAGAGCTGACGAGTCGTACCTGCTCGATGAATGGCCTCTATTATTCTGTTAGCTTGAAGAAGTATCATCTTCCATTGGCAAAGATCATTGCATATTAACACAATGTGTAATTATTGGTCTGTTTATTGAAATGTAAATGTGAGGGACTAGGTGACCTAGATTTTTATCACCAGAGAAAGGTCATGAATTCTTCTAGTGTGCAGGTTGGAAAAGAATCATTTCTTTGCGAATGGGAAATCCTTGTGAGAGGCGACCAATGCTAATGCTGTACAACTTATGCCATAGTCAGTAGTTTCAGAAGCACATTTACATTTTAATCAAATGGAAAGTAAAATACATTGTGTAACATTTAGACATGACATCACATAATATAAATGAGAACTCCTAAAGTAACAATGCAAATGTACAAAGTATGTTAAAAAAGGGTAAAAAATCGAAATAAATAAATAGTATTGGTACTCATTCCTGTTTACATTTACTGTACTGTTTTTCTCTATTAATAAGTATAAAAGAAAAACAAATATGAGGAAAAAGTTATATTAATGTCAAACAATAATAAATAGTTTTGGACAAAAATATAGAGATTTGTTAAATAATAAAAACTTGCCTCATCATGATATCACAAAATCTATAAAACCAAAAGTTTAGCAAATGCAGAGACTAGAAAATGAAACACCTTAATAAGTACTTAAAAAATACGTCAATGGAAAATAGTAGATCATAGCTGCATATTAACAATACTTACAATCTTCCTCAAAGCAAGAGAAAAGAGGCCTACTTCAGAGGAATTCATATAATACAAAAAATACAACTACATAGGTAACGTTTGTCATGACAAACCTTGATGTTGGTTTGGCAAAGCCTTGACTGAAAGTTAAAACTAGTTTTAAAAGTTAGACGTTTGATGGCACCATGGCACTCAGTATGATGTCCCATGTATAAAGAGCCAATTCCCATGTCTCTCTGATATTCTGGAGCTGAAAAATGAGTGTTGCTATATGGTTGCTAGGACATTTCATCTGGTTGCAAGGATATTAGGGAATGCAGTCAAAAGAATGTATTACTGATAGATAGACAGCCAGACAGACAGACAGACAGACAGACATGAAAACCAGAACTCCAATCAGTTACAAAAGATACAGCACACTAGGTCAGAACAGTCTACAGTTCTGTACCAAAACCCTTAAACATGTCTATAGAATTACAGCATGTTGACTTTGTCAAACCAACAAAATTAATGCTAATTTGCATACTTGAGGTACAGAACTTGGATCCTATAGGTTCACAACATTACATTTACATGTCACAATAACTAATATACAACCCCCAAACAAAAATCATAATCAAATCATATTCCTATGGATTTGCATCATATTTGAATGTATGTGGCAGGGGTCAGCAACCTTTTTGGCATGGAGTGCCATTTTTTCCCCCCTTGTCAATGGCTGTTCTGACACCTGCAAAAAAAAAAGGTATGCACATTTGTGCTGACGAAAAAAGATTTCTAGTTTACATTTTTCTATCCGAAACCTTTATTTTTAATTTCCAATTATATTATTATCATAGCAGCTTGAGTGAAAAGTTTGAGCAAAACCCAATGATTATGATCCAGAATGTGAACTTGTGAAAGTGCTTCAGTGAAAGAAGACCTGTCCTTTTGTACAAAATGTGTTATTACAGTTCATGTCACAAATGTTCTTATTTGATTAGTTGTGTGGAATTTTTAATATTTCATATTTTATGCAGTGTTGGGGAAGCTACTTTGAAACTTTGACAAGCTACAAGCTACTCATAATTTAAAGTAGTTAAGCTACAGTCAAGATACTCTTTTGAAAATGTAGTTAGCTACACTACAAGTTACTATTAAAAAGCAGCTAGATGCATTGAAGTTACTTAATGAGGCAATATATTTTGTTTAATGTTACTATCAAACCAATAATATTAATAACAAAATGTACACTAATGACATTTAGTAATTTATGTATTAATTAAAATCAATTTAATGTGTTTAGTTAAATATATTAAATGTATTTATATTACATTTAATGAATAGTAACATTAATACAGTTAATAATGGCCATAAAATAAAATACAACAGTATAAAATAAAAACAAAAAATGCGCCATTAAAAAATACTTTTATACTATACTTCACACTTTTCAGTCCTGCCGTGGCCAGCCTACTTCCCAAAAGATCACATTTTTATGACAAACTTTCCTTGGGCTGGCATTTTTTGTTCTTGTCACATAATATTTAGTGTGGATAATATGTGAATAAAGACTCTGGGCTTGTTTCTGCCCTCACCTGGGTTCATGCTCATTGTATTTTCAGACTTTTTTGCCATTGACATGCAAGTGCCAGCTTTACAGGTCACATACAGAGGTTGCTCTACAAATATTTGTCGCTTTGTTCAGGTCCAAAACAAGTGGACGGACGGTCATCCTACGTAGACTGTTGCATAATAATACATGCCATAAATGATTACTAATCATTTTAATTATTTTACATGAAAATAATAGTTAATTAAATGCTAAGAAATTTAGAAATCAAATATTTCTGCATGATAGTAGTTATTATAATAATATATACTGTATATTTATAAATATTATAATAATAATTCACTTTCTGAGACGAAGAGAAGCGAAATAAACATATTTAGGACAGAAACAAAATCCCTCAAAAGGCAATTATAACTTTTTGAATTGTTTTATTTAAATAGTAAAGGTAAATATGCTGTTGTGTGATCTATTAAGAACAAAGTTTCTGAAACATTCTTAGTTACATAGAAGAATAATTTTGAACACTTTCATAATTTTCAGATTTACCTGCCCCGGACGTCTTAAAGATAAACAAACTGTGGTTGCTTGCTTTACATATCATCAGACAATCTCTTCTTATCCAAGTGAGCTGTAATAAGCACTCAGAAGATGGTTGTAGTGCACTATTTTAGTTTGTAATCTGCCGTTACAAAAGAAGACGCTGTCTGATTCTGCTCAGCAGACAGAAATATGCTGCCAGCTCATCTGACGTTTTGCCTGTAAAAGTTTGACTTCTACGCAATAAGGAAGGCTATTAGTTATAATCTAACCAACATGATGTAGCATTTGGTCATGCTACACCGCTATTTGCTGGAAAAAGTAGTTCGCTACTGGAAAAGCTACTCTGTTTTAAAAGCAGCTGAGCTACTGTCAAGGTTAGTAGCGTCACTACATGTAGTTAGCTACTCCCCAACACTGATTTTATGTCATAAATTATTCAAAATCACAGTGAGGGGTAATCACTAACAACAAGAAATGCACCTGCATGTCAACCTACATCTTGATGTAATCCTTCCTCATGACCATGCATCGTGTTTTCATGAGATGAATGGGAAGTAAAACACTATTATAGTGTAACAAGCTTGCAGTACAGTTAACAGACGAGCATAGCGCATGCAAGCCATTCTCACATCGCGAGCCAGCAGTGCAGATCAATTCAGACAGTGCTTTAAACTTTATTTCCATGACTAATTTATATTTTGAATCAGACACAGATTTTTGAACCGTACGATGTGTGTTTTTGTTTACTCATTTAATCGTTTAATGTAGTTGTGAGAGTGACCATCATTGTGGTTTAAGGAGGGTGTATGCTGGGTTGAATATCTCAAGTACTGATAGCTGAACGGTGTCCTCTTACATATCATCTTTTTTTGAAAGCAAAAATAAAACCAGAAAATGTAGGCTGTTGTCCGCTCAACCTCACAGAGCAACCAAAGCAAAGTGGAGTCATTTAATCATGCGATTCACAGAAAGTGAAGCACTGCCTGAATTGATCTGTGCGGCCGGCTCGCGATGCGTGAATGGCTTGCATGCGCTGTGTGAGTCTGTTGGGTATACTGAAGTCTCGTCACACTTCAACTTTTTGTTTAGCCACCTGTTCAGCTCATGAAAACATGAGGAAAGATTACATCAATATATAGATTGCCATGCAGGTGCAAGGGACTTCATATAAATAAAATAGTCTATATGGGCTGTGGCTCAGATGGTAGAGCGGGTCGGCCACTAATCGCAGGGTTGGTGGATCAATTCCTGGCCCACATAATTTCACATGCCAAAGTGTCCTTGGGCAAGACACCGAACCCCAAGTTGCTCCCAATGGCAGGCTAGCGCCTTGCATAGCAGCTCTGCCACCATTGGTGTGTGTGAATGGGTGAATGAGTCACAGTGTAAAGCACTTTGAAAACTGCTAAAGTTAAAAAAGCGTTATATAAGTGCAGACCATTTAGTCTACTCCCCTCTTGCTGCTGCCTGCATGCCAATGATTACCCCTCCCCCAACACTGGCACACATGCCATAGGTTGCCAACCCCTGGTATATGAAATTGCATCCCGAAACATATGGCAACCCCTGGTATATGAAATTGCATCCCGAAAAGAACAATGAAATTCAATCCATCACTGCAGTTTTTTGTCCTCAACCAATGGCCGGAAGTGAAAAGTTGGACCATTTTCACTGAACCTCTCAAGCCAAGGTAATGCTCTGTTAAGTTGCAATTTTTCTAAGCTTTCCAGGGGTGCAACGTTTCGAATTTCTCACAGTTTGGTTTGTATCATGGTTATAGGGTCACAGTTTCAGTACAATTGTGTATTTGCCTTATTCAAAAACATTTTCTCTAATTACTAAATCAACATTTTAACTTAATACCTGCACTAATACACTACATGTATCAACATAAAGTGCACTTCAAACTCATCTCAACATATATTCAATATTCGGAAGCTATACATCACTATAAAAGAATAACCTTGCTATTAAAATACATACGAGAAGGGATTTTGTGATAATGCTGCTTGAGTGTTTTTATATTTAGTGGAAATCCCACATGAACACCCCAAGATCTTTAGTTATTGTTTCATGTCTGTCCAAATAAGCACTGAGTGCCTGCTTCAAAATTTCAGCTCACCTGCGGCTGTTTCCCTGGGTGAATTATTAATAATGTATCTATGTATTAATGTAAATGGCATTTTAATGCCATTAATCAAAATGCATTATTGATGCTTCTGTTAGATTACAGCCACTTGAGGAAACAAGAAGAACTTGCGTGCATGTCTGCAAACAGTGTCTTTTTTGTAAAAGTTTTTGGACCATCGCTATTGTAATTAACTGCAAAAAGACAATGTTCCCAGAAAGGAGAAATGCAGGGGGCTTCTCTATCACTGGCTCGTTGTCTCCGCTTGCCATTTTCAACTACACACAATGCATGCAGAACAGTGAAACAGAGTGTATCCATCTACAGATCCATTCAGGTGCATTAGCGGAGGTTGTAACTGTGCCTGTGTCTCTTTTATGCTTTGTTTTCTTCACCAAACCTTGTGCAACAGATGCGTCATTAAACTTGAGGTGAACCCACCTTGGAGCCAATACTTCCTGAACCGTGGGTGGCGAACCGTACAGATTTGTGTACGAGAACCTTTACACTCCTAGTGCCCAGCAGAAATCGACAGGTGAGGTATGCCACCATTTTGAATTAATGGCATGTCATTTGTTCTCATAGCCAAACCACTAGTGAGAGAAGCATACTGACTCCAGATGCCTATGGTGTCCCCATTACTTACTCTGCCCACAACATCTTTCAGGGTAGTGTCTTTAGGGCAGTGAGATCTCTCAGGGTTGGATCCAACTAAAGGACCATCAACAGAAAGCCTACGTCCTCGCCTGGCCGGAGAACTGCTCCACATGTGGGTTCCCATATGAACCTAGTTGGAAATACAGGATGGAAGAAGCAGATAGATATAAGGCAATAATCCAAGACAATATCCAAGACAATGTAACAGATTCAAAACAAAGCAATAAAATACCAAAGGACAATCCACCACACTGCTGAAAAGACTCAATTATGCTGCTGCGGAGATTGTGATTTTTCCAAGTATGTTCCTCATGTTCCTTGATCAACATTCTTGTTGGTCCTGGAACAATTTTCTTATCAACCAATAAGAGAGCTGGGGTAAGTTCCTTTTGTTATCAACCTACTACTAGGGGTAGTTCATGGTTTGGGTTAGGGTTGAGGTTAGGGATAAATTTAGGACTATTTCCTCTATAGAAATGTTGTTCCATGAACATGTCATACTTGACAAAATAATGACGATCCTATGCTGGTTTGATTCTTCTATAGCTGGTGGACCAGGATAGTTGTGTTGCTTATTAGTAAAACTTTGACCAAAATTGTCTTGCTGGTTAAGCTACTTAAGTAGCCTGGTGGAGACACCAGCACCCCAGCATCCTATGTTAGTGACAAGCATCTAAAACACAAAATTTTCAAGTGACCAGCTCTGCTGGTATTTTCAGCAGGATAGTGTGGTGAATTAACACCTTTACCAGATAAAGCAGAAACACAAAGAACATTTTCTAAAACAAACATTCAAATATTTGTATCACTTTTGACTGGTGTACCTTCAAATTTCCTTTCGTGGTAAATGCACGTCCACATATGTTGCAAGCGAAGGGTTTCTCACCAGTGTGGGTTCTCTCATGAATTTGAAGTGCACTTGAAGAAGAGAAGGTCTTCCCACAGGTGTGGCAGAAGTGCTGTTTAGCTGTTCGTCGAAGTGGTGCTACTTTTAATGTTGGTGTAGAGAAAGTGAGTAATGTGGTAGCTGAAGTCCTACCCATACTTGCTGCAGAGTCTTTAAGATCTTTTTTAATGATCCCATTGAGTCCGATTCGTTTTGGGGTAATAAATGGTTCCATGGCGGGTAGAAACTGGTTTGGGGGGAAAATCAGGACCTGATTTGCTGGCTCAAACAACTGTAAAGGTAAGTCTCGCATCTGGTGAGTGAGCATGTGCTGTTTAAGGTTACCTTTAGTCGAGAACCCTCGGTTGCATGCAGTGCAAATGAATGGCCGTTCTTTGGTGTGACTTCGATAGTGAATATCCAAAGCACTTTGACAAGCAAATGTCTTGTTGCAGATATCACAAACATTGGTTTTCAGGGATCCTTGCTCATGGAAGGGTAAAATCATGGTCATACTAACTTTCGGGACATCTTCAGATGTTCCATCTAGTAGCTTGAACCCTGTGACATCAGGCAGTGAAAGACTTGAGCCATTTGGTTTAGCAGATTTCTTGTGCCTGTCAGTTGTAGTGTTTTCATGTATTTCAAGAACAGGGCCATTGGGAGAGGAGGGTTCCAAAGAGGATGCAGACTCAGTGTAGACTAAAATTCTTCTCTTTTGACTGTCAAGGTTTCCGTTTAGTGAAGATGATCTACAGGTGAAGTAGTCTACATCCATTGATCCATTTTCCATATTTTTCAACCCGCTGTCTGACAGGTCATCCACATGTGAGATGGTTATCTGACTTTCTGATTTAATTGCTCTGGCAAATTCAAAAGAAGCAGGAGAAGATGATAAACTGTCTGGTAATGCATACGAGCACTTTGGATCTGATTCACCTTCCATAAACTCCATGTTTTTATTAGAGAAGTTACCCAAATCCATGTTACTCCCTTCTACCTGTTCAGTGTCCTGGTCCATGGGCTCTGACCAGCTGGTATCATGCAGTGGGACATTAGGGATGTGACCACCCATGTGCATATGGATATGCTGCTGTAGAACCACTGCATTTGTGAACTTTTCTTGGCATATTGGGCATGAATGCTGTATTCTAAGGGGTGGCATGGAACGATGAATACTGAAGTGTGTCTTGAGATTGCCTTTAGTTGTGAAAGCCCGTCCACACACTCTACATTTGAATGGCCTTTCTCCAGTATGGGTGCGGTAGTGCATTTTAAGTGCACTTTGACAGCTAAGAACTCGATGGCAGATGATACACTCATTGGGGTCAAAGGGCTTCTTATCTATGTTCTTCACCAACTGCTCCAGCTTTGAAGTCTCTGAGGCTCCAGTAGGATTTGGAGGGCCCCCCAAAAGAAATTTGGTTTCAAGCTGCTCCAATTTTAGCTGGCTTATTAAGCTTGAATTGACCGAGGTGTTAGAAACAATGTGTTCTCTTGAACATTCCTTTGAGGAGCTTACAAAGGTAGCAACACTCAAGGCTTGTGTAACCTCTCTAAATTTCTCAGATGAAATTAGAAGAGGGCTACTTTGAAATCCCTTTTTATGCCCATTATTTCTCCCACATACCTCACTGACAACAGGACCTTGACATTTGGTTATTGATACCCCATCCTTCTCTTTTTTAATGATGGGGGGAAGACTTGGCAATGATGTTGGAAGCATAAAGTCAAGAGAGTTACCCACTAAAGGTTCGTTATCCAGCCAGTTAGGGCCATGCTTCTCAAGGGGCAGAGACATACCATGTGGAATACCTGTGATGGTTGGGACATTGTCTAAGTGCTCTGGAACTGGATAAGGATTCATTTGAATGTTAGGATACTTCTCCTTGTGACGCTGGAAGTGGACTTTGAGATTTCCACGTGTGGAAAATCGATTTCCACATATGTTGCATTTATAAGGTCTTTCTCCAGTGTGAGACCGCAAGTGTATCTGCAAAGCACTATCACTTCCAAATACTTTTGCACAGAATTTGCATTTGTGCTTGAATATACAATCTTCAGATGGCTTCTTGTGTTCAAATAAAGTCACATTGAGTGATTTGCCTTTCCTCTGCTGGGCTAATGTAGTCAAAGCATTCAAGTCCTCAACAATTGCCCCAAAACTAGGCAAGGAGTTTGCACATACATTAATGCCATTCTGTTTATGAGGCAATTCAAGTTTGTTTAGAATCCCATCAGTAAACGAAGCAGGAGATGAAGGCGCTTTTAAATTAGTTGTGCCTGAAACATTCTCACTTATTGTATTACCATGCAAAGATTGGTTACTACATAGATCCATACCATATTTTGATGACAAAGGGTTATCTCCATTTTTATCAGTCATTTGTGGACTTCCTTTATCACTCCTTGAGCCATCTTGGTTGGTCTGTGAAATAAAATGTTTAGACTCTTTAGCATAGCCATTAGCAGATTGGCTTGCTAGGTTTTCTGCTAGGCCAGTGGCTGCTGCGAGCTGTTCAGAGAGGTTTGAGCTGAGTTTTTTCAATGAACTGGTTTGAGACATTCCTGATAGACTTTCGCAGATGTTTGTGGCTAAAGGTGTATCAGCATTATGAGCGGTTAATAGCATTATCTGATGTCTAATTTCTTCAATTACTTTTAGCTGCTGCATCTGCTGTTGCTGCAGAGCTAACAGCTGCTCAATCAGACTACAGGCAGCCATTTTGTTGTCGTTAATGTTCTTGCAGCTTGCCTTTAGACTCAAACTAGCTTCCTGTGAGAACTGAGCGACAGCAACCTTGGTGTTTTCTAGGTTCTCAATGAAGACATTGCTATTAGTCACTGATAATTTACACAACTCAAGTAAGTAAACCTCTTGAGGTAGGAGAGTTGAGTATGGTGAGCTAAAGTCATCAGCATCATCTTTTCCATTATCATGATGTAAATGCACATTTTTGGCAATGTCATAACTGCTATTTTCATATATGTGTGGAGCTGCATCAGTTCCTTCTGAAGTTCCATCATTAGAAAAGTCACAAAGTTCCTCTGTATTGTTAGCACCATTCACTTGCTCCTCAGAATTAAAAATTGAAGAACATAAAGTGTGAATGGAAGGTGAAGAGTCTGGGCTTCCATTATCAAATTTTTCTAGAACTATCTGATCTTTTGAACAGTCTTTCTGGTGTTGGTGGAAGTCAGTTATATTGGTAAATTCAGCGCAGCATTGTTCACAGATATGGGCATCATATATTGGGGTGGGGATGTTCTTCACTGGATGATCTGAATTTCAAGAAGAAAAAAGTCAATAAAACCAGATACATTTACAGAGGATATTAGATAAATGTGTCTAAGTAAATGTGAAGCTCAGCAAAAGACAACCCTGTAGCCATCTCAACAAAGGCAATACATTAAATTTCCAGGAAAATAAATGCTCATTCTATTTACATAGCTGCCAAATAGGAATTAATTGCAAATAATTGTTTAGGAAAATTTGTTGCAAAGTTTATAATAGCTTGACTATTGGGTGAAAATGGCAATGTTCACTTGGTTTGAAGCAAAACTACAGGTATATATACACACACATACACATACACATACATATACACATATATATATGTATTTCTTTCATCAGAATTTTGAATTTATTTTTTGAGTCTGCTGCTTCTTTAGGATAGAAAAACTATTACAAATTGATAGTAAATCTCTTCTTATTTCCACAAAATCTGGTCTAACCAGTCTGATATAATCAGTCAGATACTGTATCATTTATATTATAGTCGTTATAATCATAGTCTTGATTATGATTTTACATTGGGGAGACTGGGACTTTTTAACCATGCTTATCCATTAAAAAAAAGAAAGTTTGATGACAGAACTTGTAAAGTAGGCTATATGATGAAAATGTAGCCTTTCAAGTATATTTTGATGATGCAGTGAAATTAAAATGATCTCATACAAAAGAATATATATATTTCCTGGTTTCTTGCCTAGACATTATAAATGAAAAACTGACTTTGAAAAAGGCTGCAGCTGATGACAGAGATCTGTCATTATCATAACAAGGTGTAGGTTATTATACCAAGCAGAACTTGTTGAAAGTTCTCAGGATAGACATCACATACCATACAATATTTAATGTCCCTAAGATAATAAATGAATGAATGAATAAATAAATACAAATACAAATATCTGCATTTGTAGAAAAATAAAATAAATTATTAGCTCACATTTGGGGACAAATAGCTTAGAAGTATACACAGTTTTAAAGCTGTTACAATGCAAACTATATTCTGTTTGTTGTTCTCATATTGTGACACATTTTTGGGATTGACTGTTACACTGGAATTGTAGGTACTGAACATTACTTCTTGAAGTCATTTGTAGAATCTATTTGTGCTGAATTTTGTAAATCATAAAGGTTAAACTATCAGAGTTACCGTTGGTTAAATAAAAAGTGTAGTAACCATCAGCATAATTTTTCAAACCACAGGAAAACTACACAGTTCTGCATGCGTTTATGCTCAAACTCCGTCACTCCAGCACAGAAAGTGATGCGAGAACTCACCGAGGAGATGCGCGTCCACGTGGAAGTGCTGTGGCTTTGCCTGTTTCCTCCGGGACATGCTGGAATAAAACAAGATATGTTTGTTTATCTCCCTGAAGGACCCTCAAAATTCACTAGAGTGAAAAGCAAACGCATCCTTGATAAGTCCCCGTTTGGGTTGACACAAAGTTAAATTTTTTTTTTTTTTTAGTTATTAAAAGCTATATGAAGTTATGATGAGTAAAATAAATTGATGTGTTCAATGCGTCAGGGAAACAAAAGCATTAAACACGTGATAAATGAAAGCTGTTCATACATCACTGCAGTGGCGACCAAAATATCCACATTTGATACATTCCCAAAACTCACGGCTCATTCATGACTTCTCCAAGACGCCGAATCATGAGTAAATTCACTGACAGCATTGAGACCGTTCGGCTCCTCCCATCGACATTCCTATTGGCCATCTGGGTTCACAGTTTCGCCCATCCCTGTTTCTATTGGTCAGAATGTTTCAGAGAGGAGGAGACTAAACTCAGAACCGTGTGTGACTCATTTGCTGGAAATGTGATGGAAAAGTTTTTGACTGCTTATTGTTAAGGCGTGCAATATAAAGAGATGTAGTTATGTTGCTGAAAATGTCAACGTTTAACTCAATTATTTGTATTTTCTATATAGTTTTCCAGTAAAGTTTTACAATAAGGTTCCATTCATTAACATTAGTTAATGCATTAGACATCTTTAACTAACAACAACATTGATTCATCATTGTTAGTTCATAGTGCATTAACTAATATTTACAAAACCAACTTCTAATATAAAAAATGAATTGAATGTTAAAAATGTGAATGTAAAAAAATTATTGATATAATTAACATTAACCAAGATTAATAAATGCTGTAAAAGTATTGTGTATTGTTATTTCCTGTCAACTAATGTAGGAGACTAATTTTAACGAATTAAAACTTTCCTATTTCTTTTTCGTTTTCCTATATCTTAAATATTATTCCACAGCTTAAAGCGCTATAATTCTCATCAATGCTTTATTTCCATTGGAATGAGCTAAATGGTGTTTTATTGTAAATAGATTTTTTTCCCAAAAGAAAAAAGTCATTAAAAATAAAAAATAAATAAACTGAAGAATTAGAGTCAGAATATAAAAAATAAAAATATTTTTTATAAGATTATTTATAATTCATTGCATCATGTTGGTGTGGCAATCTTTATTAGGACTCTACATAAACATAATTACTATAGAGTCTATCCCCTAACCCTCACAAAAATCATTATGAATTTTTATATTTCCCAAAAACGTAGACACACACACACACACACCATCCAATATAATTAGTAAAACTCATTATAATGAAATGCATTAATGACACACAAACAGTGAGCCTGTCTGTTTTAAAAGCATCATTTTATGAAGCCACACCATGATATAAACAAGTTATTTCTACCTGTCGCATCACAGCATGTTGTGTTGCTGTGAACAATGCTGTGTTGACCTCAGCCACTTACCTTATACATGAGGAATCTGCAGTGCTCTTTGATGCTTGGGAACATGACTATTACTGTCCACCTGATCTTTTGATTCATGGTGCTTCCGTGCAGCACACAAAAACATAAATACATATGTCATTTTCATTTTGTGTGATAGAGGTGTGTGTGTGTGTGTGTGTGTGTGTGCATGGACACACCAGGCGCTGTGCACTATACTCATATGAGTCATGTTTTACAGTCATTAGATATGAAGTGCTGTATGATATAACTATTATCTCTGGCCTAGGGTCCTTAGCAACAGACTTGATGTGGACAAATGACACCTTCACTTCCTAAAAAAACAACCACTGCATGCCAACACTGTCTGACACTAATACTAACTATATATAATTATATCCTCTCTGGAATGCTCTGAAATATTATTTTCTTCAAGAAAAAAAAAAAAAAAAGGGAAATGTTTTCTTTGAGTATATTTCCACACTTTTATATATGTATTTTGCAATCTCAAAAGACATTAGTTGTAAATATTAATTTGTGGTGACAATTTTCCTTTGTATATTTATATACAACCACCTAGCAATGCCATAACAACCACTCAGAACTCCTTAGCAACCACATAGCAACACCCTAAAAACACCTAGACACCCCTACAATGCCCTTGCAACCACTCATAACACCATATAAACCACCTAGCAATACTTAACAACCACTCAGAAACCTTAGTGACCAAATAGAATACCTTAGCCACACACTTGCAACTACTCAGGACAACTTAGCAACCACATAGCGACACCCTTAAACACCCAAAACACATGAGCAATGCCTTAGCAGCCACCCAGAACACCTAACCGACCACCAGCAACGCCCAAACAATATCTCAGAACACCTTTGCAACCACTTAGCAACACCCTAAAAAGCACCCAGATCACCCAAACAACAACCTAGCAATGCCCTAACACTCACTTAGAACAACTTAGCAACCAAATAGCAACATCCTAAAACAACACCTAGAACAACCTAGCAATGACTCAGCAACCACCCAGAACACCCAAGCAACCATCTATAAGTGCACCCACTAACAACCACTCAGAATACTTTAAGCTGGTGTCACTCTAGCCAACTCCAAACAATTCGATTTTGGCAGAGGGTGTCACACTTACCAACTATTTTGTGGAGATCTCACTCTCTTCAGTAGGAGGTGGAACACTTGATGATTCAGAATGGTGTAGGGGTGACACCTACCGACACTCTCACTCTTGATTCCCTGTCATGTGGAGCTTACCGAAATAACAACAGGAGTATCACGTTAACATAAACAATTGTTTGTGATTGATTTAGGTGACTGAGATGTGATTAATATATTTTACCTTGTGGGTGTTCTGCCTCGATAGCTTTCATTTTATTAGTCATTTTAGTGTAAGAGAGCCCTGGAAAAACACTTGGAGACAGAATCACTATGGATTCATATTGGCCTTAGTGATGAACACATTAAGAGCCATTAACTCAGCAGGGAGTTCCAACAGTAAAGGCATTAATGACCTTCCACCAGCAGACACAAATACAAGCTCCATTTCTGACATACTGGTTGACGATTATGTAAATGTTACACCTGAAAATAGTTAGAAAAATGTACTAGTGTGATGCCGGCTTTAGCAACCACATTGCAACACCCTAAAAACACCAAGAACACACGAACAGTGCCCTAGAAACCATTCAGAACATCCTAGTAATAAACTTGCAATACCCTAACAAGCACTCAGAACACCTGAGCAACCACATAGCAACACCACAAAAGCCTAGTAAAGCCTAAAAATAGCCTAGTAACCACCTAACAATGCTCTAACTCTCACTTAGAACACCTTAGCTACCATTTAGCAACACCCTAAAACATCCATAACACCATCCATAATGCCCTAGGAACCACCAGAACACCTTAGTAATGCCCTAGCAACCACCCAAAGCAACCTAGCTTTGCCCTAGCAACCACCTAGCATTGCACTAATAACCACTCAGAACACAATACCTGCCAAATAGCAACACCCTAAAACACACAGAATACCCAAGCAATGCCCTAGCAACCACCGACAACTCACATTTTATTCAAGAAATATTTCAAATGTGTCTGTGTGCATTTTCCCATTTACAGTTTTATGTTTGTGCAAACTGCCCTTTCTAAATGAGTTTAAACTCCTTGTAATAAACTTTAAAAAGATATCTGTCAGTGTTGTTTTGTTCCATCTGTGAAGTCTCTCATTTCTCATCCTCAACATCCGGTGTAGATTGAGCTACTCAGACAGTCGTCTGCTTGATTTCCTCACAAAGCATCAGATGAAAGATGGAATAACAACATTTACTCTACAACAACATTTTTCTCTATGTTAAAATAAAATAAACATGAATTCTTTTTGCTAGAAAATGGTGAAGTTGTAATTTCCACACCACTAGCATCACTAAACAAAACTGCAAAAATAACTAAATAAACTCTGGTCCACTTTGCAGTTTATTCTGGCCATGAATTACCTTCCTAGACGAGACCATCTGACTGGTATGTAAAGCGACCTGCCACAGTTCAACTGTCGATTTTCTTCTGGGCTGTTTTTTTACTGCTCACAAACGTTCACCAACAGACAACTTTCCAAGTTTGATTAAGGGCAAACATCTTCTGGAAATATTTTTTATGGATGCCCTTGAAGGTGAATGAAACTCATCCTGCGAGTTTGCACTGTTCATTTTTGTTTTTATGAGAGCAAATTTAGATGTTTCTCCAGCATGCATGTATTACTGATAGGGTATTGTCTGACATCTGCATAAATGCAGTGCATATTTATGATGTGTCAGCTGTGTTTGGCAGACCGGACCTCACGAGGTGTTAAATCCAGCCCCTAAAGCTGCCAGCGGTGAGGTGCGAGTTTTCAGATTGACAGGTCTGTGAGTGACAGAATGAATATTTCTTCGGAAATATCAGCTTCATCAGTTTGTCAATGGATTATATCAAAACAAGCCCATATTTTACTGCCTCCTTTGCTGTGTCTCATCTCGCTCCATTGTTTCCTGTAGTGAATCTGTAAATCTTGGTTACTACAATAATAGCAGCCGTGGTTACTACAATATTATTATAACCATGATTAATTTTCTTACGAGTTAAACAAATAGGGTGGGTGACAACATAAAATTGAAAGAACTGACTCGCTAAAATGAACAGGAGTTCCCATTGCTATATACAAGGGAACTGTTGACACCTCTGGAAATAGGATGAACTCAACTGGTTTTAGATCTAAATCCCATTTTTTGACCCCAGTATCCAATCCTATTCTTACAGCATTTACCAGAAAAGTAGATTTTGAAATGGACATCTGTTTTCAACAGCTAATAGAAAAGTAAACAATAATCTGAATCACAAAAACAAGCTTTGGATTTCCTGGATAAAAATGACTCTATCATTGTAAAACCAATGGACAAAGAAAAATATACTGAGGAAGCTTTTCGACAACTATAAAATGATCATTACTACCAAAACGACCTTCTAATCCATTGAACCATATGGAAGTGTTTGTGGATTTCTTTTAGGGAACGAGGCGTTGTGCCCCCTTGCCACAACACTGTACCAAGCCGCTGTAATGGCTAAACCTTGTTCTCTGCTCCTCAGTGCAGAACCTGACTGAACAGAGGCACATCCCGGCTTTTATACCCGTATGTCCGGGGGCAGGACATGTAAATTCTGTTTACCAATATGGCATTGGCATTTTTCATATTCAGAGGTATCTGAGGCTCCCAAAAGAGGCCCCTTGTGTCACTACAATCGACACGACGTCTTGTTCCCTCCATCAGGGAACGGGGGTTACACTAGTAACCTAGACGTTTTTTAGACTTTCTGATTTCAAAAGGGGAGGGAGGCTGTCTGCACACTACGGTATATAGGAATCCAACAGTTAGAAACACTTTATTAAGAGCTGACAGTTTCCATACGAGATGGCTGAAAGATAATATCCCTTTTGGACAATTTCAACATATTTGACGTATTTGTGACATGGATAATGAGCTTCAAAAACAGGAAATTCATTAGTAGAGCGCTTTACATGTAGGGGATATCAGAAAAAGGTGGTCCACAGTGCGCTTGCAACCACCCAAAACAACCTAGCAACTACCTAGCATTGTCCTAACAACCTCTCAGAACACCTTACCTGCTAAATAGCAACACCCTAAAACACGCAGAATACCAAAGCAATGTCAGAGAACCCATCCACAACACCCTAGCAACCACCTAACAATGCCCTAACTCCTACTTAGAACACCTTAGCTACTATATAGCAATCAACCGATTGCACAGTGGCCTTCTAACCTCTAGAACTGAATTTTTTTAAACTGCACAGAGAAAAGAATAAAGAACAGAAAATCAAGTCTATTTTGTTACCGAATATGATCATTTGTCCAATCAAATAAAACAAGTTGTCATGTCCAATTGGATTTTGATCCAGAGTAATCCCACTCTTAGGGACGTTTTTCCTGGCCCTGCCAAAATCAGTTTCCTTATAAGACAAATTAGTATTAGTACTTGGCTTCATCAGTCTTTAAAGGGCTTATATAAATGTGGCTTACAGTGTTGGGGAGTAGCTAACCACATGTAGTGACGCTACTAACCTTGACAATAGCTCAGATGCTTTAAAACAGATTAGCTTTTCCAGTAGCGAACTACTTTTTCCAGCAAGTAGTGGTGTAATGTGACCAAAAGCTACATCACGTTTGTCAGATTATAACTAATAGCCTTACTTATTATGTAGACGCCAAACTTTTACAGTCAAAACGTCAGAGGAACTGGCAGCATATTTCTGTCTGCTGAGCAGAATCAGGCAGTGTCGTCTTCTTCTTCTTCTTTTGAAATGGCAGATCACAAACAAATATAGTGAATTATCGGCATCTACTGAGTGCTTATTACAGCTCACTTGGATAAGAAGAGATTGTCTGATAGTTAATAAAAGAACACCATTTTATTCTTCTATGTAACTAAGAATGTTTCAGAAACTTTGTTCTTAATAGATCACACAACAGCATATTTACCTTTACTATTTAAATAAAACAATATTTAAAAAAATCCCAACAAGGGATTTTGTTTCTGTCCTAAATATGTTTATTTCGCTTCTCATCATCTGTGCGTTATTTGGAGCAGCAAGTGAATTATTATTATAATATTTATAAATATACAGTATATATTATTATAATAATTACTATCATGCAGAACTATTTTGATTTCTCAGTGTCTTTGTATTTAATTAACTATTATTTGCATGTAAAATAATTAAAATGATTAGTAATCATTTATGGCATGTATTATTATGCAACAGTCTACGTAGGATGACCGTCCGTCCACTTGTTTTGGACCTGAACAAAGCGACAAATATTTGTAGAGCAACCTCTGTATGTGACCTGTAAAGCTGGCACTTGCATGTCAATGGCAAAAAAGTCTGAAAATACAATGAGCATGAACCCAGGTGAGGGCAGAAACAAGCCCAGAGTCTTTATTCACATATTATCCACACTAAATATTATGTGACAAGAACAAAAAATGCCAGCCCAAGGAAAGTTTGTCATAAAAATGTGATCTTTTGGGAAGTAGGCTGGCCACAGCAGGACTGAAAAGTGTGAAGTATAGTATAAAAGTATTTTTTAATGGCGCATTTTTTGTTTTTATTTTATACTGTTGTATTTTATTTTATGGCCATTATTAACTGTATTAATGTTACTATTCATTAAACGTATTAAATACATGTAATATATTTAATTAATACATTAATTACTAAATGTCATTAGTGTACATTTTGTTATTAATATTATGTATTAATAATATTAATAGCTTCAATGTAGCTAGCTACTTTTTGATAGTAACTTGTAGTGTAGCAATAACCCGTGTGACGTTACTGCTGAGCCAGGTGCAAGCAGGCTGTTGCGTGCTAGAAGCAGCTGGGTCGGCTGCATGCAACCCTCCCCAACGCCCCCAATAAAAGGTGTCATATACCGCTCTAAGGTCCCCGTAACCGTACGGAAACAGGCGACATGATTTGCATGGGAGCCAGCCGGCCAGCCATGCCTTTTCAATCTCTAAGTTTCTAGTCATAGAGTTAAAAGCGACTGGTGCTATCGTAATGCTACGGATGCATCGGGGAAGGCGTCCTTTCCCATTCCTATTCTTTCAGGGGGAAAAGGCCCTGTGGAGACCACAACCTGCCCAGACTGGGGGGGAGGTAACCTGTGGCTAATACAGCCGGGGGTTATCAAGCCACCTGTGGACATGGTGCGGTGGTAGATCCTGCCTGACAAGGGAGGAGTTGCTACAGACATGGCGACCGGGGGCAGCGAGGACTGCCCAAAGGAGATGCGGGACCTGCCATCAGGGGGACCGTACAGCAGAAAATACGTCACAGGGAGTTGCCTGAAGCGGGAACTACCTCGACTCGTGGTGGGTCTGGCGGCGAATTACTCTGCTAAATCTGCGGCCAGAGGGCTAGGGAGGAAGAGCATCCAGGAAGCGGGGAAGAAGGTGCACTGGATCAGCTTGGTGAAAGGTGCAAGTTGCAAACGGAACAGCCGGTCGGTTGTTCCGTATTACCGTGTTCTACCGGCTCGGACCTGTCAAAACAAGGGACGAGACCGACTCAACCCTGAGGGTGTAGAACAAAGAAAGGTGTTGGGTGTTGCCCAGCCCGCTGCTCTACAGATGTCTGCTAGGGAGGTGCCATGGGCCAGTGCCCAAGAGGATGCCACACTTCTCGTAGAGTGTGTTCGAACCCGCAAGGGGGGGCACGGCCTGGGTGTGATAGGCCAATGCAATGGCATCGACGACATAGTGGGTAAGCCTCTATTTGGAGAGAGCGTTCCCTTTCCGCTGTCCATCAAAGCAAACTCAGAGCGTCTAAAGCTCTGTGTGTGGTCCAAATAGGTGCGCAAAGCATGCACCAGACACAGCAATGATAAGGCTGGGCTTGCCTCCTCCTGGGGTAGCGTTTGCAGGTTCATAGCCTGGTCTGGCGGGCTGGGCAA
Organism: Xyrauchen texanus; assembly: GCF_025860055.1. Classification (NCBI taxonomy): domain Eukaryota; kingdom Metazoa; phylum Chordata; class Actinopteri; order Cypriniformes; family Catostomidae; genus Xyrauchen; species Xyrauchen texanus. Next base: position 24,218,227 of record NC_068324.1, read on the forward strand.
CACCCAATACCTTGTGAGACTCTATAATCTCCGGGTTGAGTCGATCTCGTCCCATGTTTTGTCAAGTCCGAGCATGTATAACTCTGTAATACGGAACAGATGACCGGGTGCACCAATTGCGCATAGCAACTTTCCCCTCCACTGAGGCGAACACGTGCGCTCTTTCTCCCAGGCGAGTCCACAAACTCATGCTCCCTAGATGTCCTTCCCCTAGACCTCTGGCTCACGAATTCTGCAGAGGAATTCCCGACCAGATCCACTACGGGTACTAATTACTCTGTTCTGGAATAGGTGCTCCACAGGGGTCGTTTATCGCGGTAACTCCCTGCGTATTTCCGTGGTATAGTACCCCCAGTCGGTGCACCCGCATTTCCCTTGAGTAGTTCCCTCTGCACCTGGTCCCTGTGATTGTAGAGCTCCTCCCTGGTCAGGCAGGACCTACCACCATGCCACTTCCATGTGTGGCTTTAAGCCCATGTGGCGTATTTGCCACGTTGACCTCCCCAGCCTGGGCAGGATGTGGTATACGATAAAGAATAGGATTGAAAAAAAAACTCAGGGTTGAGTCGATCTCGTCCCGTGTTTTGTCAAGTCCGAGCATGTATAACTCGGTAATATGGAACAGATGACCGGTTGCACCACTTGCACATAGCAACTTTCCCCTCCACTGAGGTGAACACATGCGCTCTTTCTCCCAGGCGAGTCCACAAACTCATGCTCCCTAGATGTCCTTCCCCCTAGACCTCTGGCTCACGAATTCGGCAGAGGAATTCCCGACCAGATCCACTATGGGTACTAATTACTCTGTACTGGAATAGGTGCTCCACAGGGGTCATTTATCACGGTAACTCCCTGCGTATTTCCGTGGTATAGTACCCCAGTCGGTGGACCCGCATTTCCCTTGAGTAGTTCCCTCTGCACCCGGTCGCTGTGTTTGTAGAGCCCCTCCCTGGTCAGGCAGGACCTACCACCATGCCACTTCCAAGTGTGGCTTTAAGCCCATGTGGCGTAATTGCCACATGTTGACCTCCCCAGCCTGGGCAGGATGTGGTATCCGATAAAGAATAGGATTGGAAAAAGAAAACCTTCACCGATGCGTATTATAGCGTTAGATGGCCCCAGCCACATCTAACACTCTATGGAGAGAAAACATAGAGAGACGCTTGTCATGTCGCTTGCTCAGGGATGCCGGGAACCTAAAATGTTTATGACATTTTATGGGGCGTTGGGGAAGGTTATGTGCAGCCTGATGCGGTCTGCTCCTTTGTCACGCAACAGCTTGCTTACATATGCATCAGCAGTTCACATAATATGGTTCAGTGTCATGGCATTATTGGATAGGGACCCCTAGTGTCACTACAATCGACACAACGTCGAGCGAGTGACAGAAGGGGAACATCTGGGTTACGTTGTGTCCCTCTTGCCACAACACTGTACCAACCACTGTATGGGCTGAAACTTATTCTCGGCTCCTCAGTGCAAAACCTGAATAACCGATGCGCAATTGTCTCCTTTTATACCAGTATGTCCGGGGGAGGGGCATGCAAATTCTGTTCGCCAATTTCTCATTGTCCTTTTCTCAAGTTCAGAGGTAACCGAGGCTCTCAGAAGAGACCCCTAGTGTCACTACATCGACACAACATCTCGTTCCCTCCATCAGAGAATGGGGGTTACAACAGTAACCTAGACGTTAAGTTTGGATTGCTTCTTTTAGTTTGTGACACCCCAACACTGGCATATATAAAATTGTCACAACCCGGCCCAGAACTCGAGTCTCTGGTGTAAGAGCTAGACGGTAATACCACTGAGCCACCAGAAAGCAGAGGTAGGATCCAATCGAAACACAGGATACGAGATCTCAGATAACATAGTTTAATAAACAAAAGATGATTACAAAAAACTAAAAATGGATGACAAAAACACAAAAAAGAAAACTCCACGAGGGGAGAAAAACAGGCAGAAGCAAGAGAACTACTTTAAATAACTTAAACAACAAACTTAACTTTTTCAACAGGGTCTCAAAAAATCCAAAGCCAGGCAGACATCTCATACAAAGACCAAGTAACCATGGAGAACAAAGACTTAGCTTAAATACACAGGGGGAAACGAGGTGCAGGTGGAGATGATAACATAAACGAGAGGCCACAGGTGAGTGGAATGACATCTAGTGGCAGAACTAAGGAAACAGCAGTCCCAAATGGCAGGACCCCCTCCCCTAGGGACGACTCCTGACGTTCCTTCCAGAACACCCCGGTCTCCGGGCATGAAATTCCTGAATCAAGCTGCGGTCCAGGATGTCCCTGGTCGGAACACAGGAGCGTTCCTCTGGCCCGTAACCCTCCCAGTCCACCAGATACTACAAGGAGTTCTGGTCCCTTCGTGAGTCCAATATCCGGCGGACCGTGAAGGCTGGCTGGCCGTCAATGATCCTGGGGGGTGGAGGAGGTCTGCGTGGGGGGGGGAAGGAGAAGACAAAACCGGTTTTAACAAAGACACATGAAAGGTAGGGTTAATTTTAAGGGAACGAGGACGGTACAAATGGTAAGACACAGGGTTTACTTTCCTGGCAATACGGAAAGGGCCAATGAACTTCTGGGCAAGTTTCTTAGACTCAACGCAAAGAGGTAAGTTCTTGGTAGCCAGCCAAACCCATTGGCCGGCCCGGAAGCTAGGCCCTTTGTCGATGACGGTTAGCCTGATGCTGGTACCTCCTGGAGGTCTGGAGAAGCGCACGTCTAGCCTTCTTCTAGGTCGACTGGCAGCGTTGGATGAAGTGTTGAGCATATGGGACACCGAACTGTGCCTCATGCTTAGGAAACAGTGGAGGGAGATAGCCAAACTGACACTCGAAGGGGGACAGTCCCGTGGAAGATGATCGGAGGGTGTTGTGAGCATATTCTGCCCACATGATGAAGGTGGACCATGAGGTGGGGTTGTTGGCCACCATGAGGCGCAGGGTGGTGTCAAGGTCCTGGTTGACCCGTTCTGTCTGGCCATTAGACTCAGGATGGAACCCAGATGACAAGCTGGCAGATGACCCGACCAATTTACAAAAGGCCCCCCAGAATCGAGATGAAAACTGGGGACCTCGATCGGAGACAACATCCTGAGGAATTCCAAAGATTCTGAAGACGTGATTCATTAGGAGCGTGGCAGTCTCCTTGGCTGAAGGCAGTTTGGGTAAGGGGATGAATCGGGCGGCCTTCGAGAACCGGTCCACAATAACCAGAATGACAGAGTTGCCCTGGGATGGAGGAAGGCCTGTGATGAAATCCAGAGACATGTGCGACCACGGTCTATGGGGAACAGGCAAAGGGTGCAAGAGTCCTAAAGGCCGCTGGCGCCTCGACTTCCCTTGGCAGCACACTGGACAGACCTCCACAAAGCTCCTTACGTCCTCCTTGATGGAAGGCCACCAGAACCGCCGCTGGAGGAAGTCCAGGGTACATGCAATACCAGGGTGGCAGGTCAGGGAGAGTCATGACCCCACTGTAGAACCCGGGCTCGGACGGATCGAGGAACGTAAAGGCGACTTGGGGGACCACCTCCTGGATTAGGTTCTTGGGCTTGGGCCTCACGTATCTCCCTTTCCAGTTCCCAGCGCAGCGGCGCGACGATCCTAGCCTTAGGGATGACAAGTTCTAGAGGCCTCTCATGTGACTCAGGAGAGTAAGGTCGGGACAAGGCATCTGGCTTGATGGTCTTGGTGCCGGGCCTGAAGGACAGAAGGAACTGAAAATGATTAAAAAATAAAGACCATCGAGCTTGGCGAGGATTGAGTCACTTGGCCTGCTGCAGGTACTCAAGGTTTTTGTGGTCTGTGAGAACCTGAAAAGGGTGTTGAGCCCCCTCAAGCCAGTGGCGCCACTCCTCCAAGGCGAGCTTCACTGCAAGAAGCTCCTGATCCCCGACGTGGTAATTGCGTTCCGCTTCCGACAGGCGACGGGACATGAAGGCGCAAGGGTGCATCCTACCATCCTCCCCTCTCTGAGAAAGGATGGCTCCAACTCCCGCGTCTGATGCATCCACCTCTACCACAAAAGGTCTTTCAGGATCGGGTACTGAGAATATAGGTGCCGATGTGAAACGACGCTTGAGGTCACGGAAGGGTTCCTCTGCCTCTGTGGACCAGCAGATCTTGGTGACACCTCCCTTAATCAGTGCAGTTAAGGGTGCAGCCACTGAGCTGAAGTTCTTGATAAACCTCCTATAGAAGTTAGCAAAGCCAATGAAGCGCTGAACCTCCTTGACTGTCGTAGGGGTAGGCCATTTCAGGACTGCCTCGACCTTCTTGGGATCCATCTCAACATGACCTGGGGTGATGATAAAACCGAGAAACTGAGCATTGGAGAACAGCACTGACATGCCCTTCATGCTCCTCGAGAGATCTCGAAAAGATTAAAATGTCGTCCAAGTAGACAAAAACAAACTTGTTTAGCATGTCCCAGAGTACGTCATTTATTAGGGCCTGGAAGAACGGCATCACCAGGTACTCATAGTGACCCGTGGGATTGTTGAAGGCCGTCTTCCATTCATCCCCTTGCTGAATCCGCACAAGATGGTAGGCGTTGCGTAGATCCAGTTTGGAGAAAATGGAAGACCCTTGAAGCAGCTCAAAGGCGGAGGCCATCAGAGGAAGGGGATAGTGATTACGAACCGTGATTTTATTAAGTGCCCAGTAATCGATACACGGCCTGAGTCCTCCATCCTTTTTTCCCACAAAGAAGAAGCCCGCTCCTGCTGGGGAAGTGGAAGCACGGATGATGCCAGCCGCTAGGGACTCCTTGATGTACGTGTCCATAGCGATGTGCTCGGGAGGAAAGATCCGGCCTCTAGTGGGACAGGTGCCAGTGGACTCGAGAGGGGACAGGTAACCTGGCATGCATTGCCCCAACTCAGGATGGTTCCAGCTAGCCATTCGATGCAAGGGTTGTGTTGGTGCAGCCAGGGATAACCCAAGATCACAGGGAACTCAGGAGAGTCGATTAGATAAAACTCCTCCATATTTTGATGTTGGAGAACAGTGAGACGAAGAGGGTAAGTGATCTCCGTAATGCAGCCCGGCTCCAAGGGTCTGCCATCAAGGGCAGTAACGGTTTGGGGTCGAGGAAGTAATTGGGTAGGTACTCCAAGCCTCCTGACCAGAGACCGGTCCAGGAAGTCGCCAGCAGCCCCGGAGTCGATCATGGCTTGGACCTGATGTTGATGGCCTTCCCAAGAAAGGGTAACAGGAACAGAAAGCACTGCATTGGGAGGAGGAGCACTAATCTTCCCCATCACAGCCCTCCTGTAACTGGGTGTGGAAGATCGTTTCCCGGAAGCTCGGGACAGAGGAGACGGAAATGCCCAGATGCACCGCAGTATAGGCAGCCCTTCTCCCTCATGCGGCGCTCCCTCTCAGCAGGTGAGAGTCTGGAATGCCCCAACTGCTTGTCCTCCGGGGGCTCGAGTTTCTCAGAATTGTGTGAGAAGCGTGCAGGATAGGGTTGTCTATTCCAGAAATTCGGGGCGGAAACGTCTCGCGAAGGGTTGACTCTCTCTCTCTTAGCCGATTGTCCAGACGGATAGCCATAGTGATCAAGGACTCGAGATCAGTCGTGGGTTCGCGAGTAACTAGCTCGTCCAGAATAGGTCCGGACAATCCTCCCTGGAAGCAGACCATTAGAGCTTCGTTGTTCCATCCACTACCGGAAGTAATGGTCCGGAACTCTATAGCGAAGTCTGCCGTGCTACGTGATCCCTGCTTAAGGGTGAGTAGTTGCCTTGAAGACTCCAGGCCACTCACTGGATGGTCGAACACCCGCTTGAACTCCTCCACAAAGAGAGCATATGTGCGACTACTTTGGGTCCACCAATGGGAGGCGGACTTGGTGCTGGAGGAGGTGAACTCTCTAGGAGCTCAATCGGTTTAAAAGCTCACCAATGGATTTCATCACATCAGCGAGAAGGTCAGAGTGCCTGACCATCAGCTCCTCCTGACGGGTGAGAACCGCTTCATGGCATTGGTATGCTACCTCATGCTGAGCCATCACGGCCACCAGGTCCTTATAGGTGAGTGTTTCTGGATCCATGAGTGACTTGGTCTTTCTGTCACAACCTGGCCCAGAACTCAGGTCTCTGGTGTAAGAGCTAGACGGTAATACCACTGAGCCACCAGAAAGCAGAGGTAGGATCCAATCGAAACACAGGATACGAGGTCTCAGGTGAGTTTAATAAACTAAAGATGATTACAAAAAACTTCAACAAAGAATCTCCTAAAAAGATTAGGTATGACAAAAACACAAAAAAAAACTCCACAAGGGGAGAAAAACAGGCAGAAGCAAGAGAACTGCTTTAAATAACTTAAACAACAAACCTAACTTTTTCAACAGGGTCTCAAAAAATCCAAAGAACTCAGGTAGCCAGGCAGACATCTCATACAAAGACCAAGTAACCAGGGAGAACAAAGACAGAGCTTAAATACACAGGGGGAAACGAGGTGCAGGTGGAGATGATTACATAAACGAGAGGCCACAGGTGAGTGGAATGACATCTAGTGGCAGTCCCAAATGCTGACATAAAATAATGAAAAAATATATCTTTTAACTTATGTAATACTTCAACATTTGGAGGATTGTTTCTTTCACATACATTCAGAATGAAAGATAATTACAAACAAAATCTCTTTTAAAGACACAAATACATAAATGGCTTTGTCTCATAAAGTTACACTTGCAGCCATCCTCTGACAACTTACTACTTTATACTTGAGCCCCCATGATTAGTAAATGTATCGTATAATAACAATTTATATTTCAAGTTCTGTGATATATTACCGGCATAATTTGATTCCCAAAGCTAACTCTGCTTATGTTGCATGTACAGTTTAATTTGTGTATGGTGTATTTTGTTTTTGTGCACGTGTATGAGCAAACCACTTAATCTCTGATTAAATAGGCAGCTAAAAGCAGTTTAGTTTAAATAAGTTAGTCACAGTTGAGACATAATCACATCTATATCTCAGATTATGAATTATGCTCTCGAAAAGAACCAGTAGGTATTACTTACTGTATACTCTGAGCTCAATGTCCTTTTGCATTGTAGTCAAAACCACTTATAAAGCAAATATTTTCCGCTCTAAATTCTGATTGAATGAGCCTCGCTGACACTTTAGTCCACTTGGTTAACAACTACACAAACAACTTTAAAAAAAAAAGAAAAAAAAAAGGGGTAAAATTGTTTGATGTGGTGGAAATGACGCCACAATGGGACACTCATAATTGTAAAAAAATTGGCAGAAATAATTTTCACACATTAAATATTTAAATGGTTTATGTTAATTTTACTTTGTTTACATTTTTAATCATGTAATAATTTGTATTGTATTGTATTAAAATTATTTTTCATAGTTTAATACTGAAAATCTGGGTCTGGGACAAGGCTAAAACAGTCAAATCTACATATAAAAGACATTAGAAAAGTACTAAAAATAAATGATGAAGGCCTGGTAAAAGGTTAACAAGACTCTTTTTTTGGTGAAAATCAACCCCTGGGACATGAAATGGCTCAAAGTTGAAGAAACACTCACAACCACACACCTGTTAATGCCCAATTTATATAATTGCACAAAGTTTCTACATTGCTTGTCAACCATAAAAAGACAAATGTTTTAGGATTATTAACTATAATACTTGTCATTACATTTCAATAGTAAATAACCTTATTACAAATATAATGTGTCTAATTATGTGGCTTTTTAATTTAAGTACTGTAATAATCTGTTGCTGTTTATTGAATATGTGGTGCTCTTAATGTTAATTCATCCCATAATATATTGTTTAAACTTTATACAGAATGTAACACACATTACAAAAGTACACTGTTGTAGTTTATCACATAAGCTATTAATATTGGACAACCCATAACCATTATGGAATCTTTTAGATTACACTTTTAGGTAATCTAATCTGAATACATTTGGATTACACATTTCATATTTTGAAGATAAACTAATCATTAAATTGAAATGTATTAACACTCCTTTCATTAAACATTAGTAAACACAATAGTAAACTTGCTCTTCATCAGTTACTCGATGTCAAGTAAAAAAAAAAAAGATTTGCTTAAAGGGTCATAAAAAAAGAACGATTTTCATGATATAAGACAATGAGAACATGCATGTATTTTTTACTTGAAATTGTGTTATTTAGGAAATTAGGAATATAGATTGGATTGGATCATCCATCTTTGAAATCAATAAAGAGAGAATGTTTCCAAAAATGATGTAGAGATGTACAATTTTTATCTCATCAAAATTATTAATGAGAAGATGTGGCTTAGCCTATGACAGGCTCTTTTTATGCCATCCTGAAGCATGGGTCAAAGTACAATTGCATGGTGCAAAAACACAAAGTTCATGTAACCGACACCTCCAAAATGTTCGTTTGCGACATATGTTTTTACAGAAGAGTGTCTAGAAATGTGGACAGGTGAACCAGTGCTTGTTTGAAATACATTATTTTCAATGCAGGGTGCAAATACAAACAGTTTGTCATTTATTTTGCATTATTTTAGAAATTAAATTCAAAACCAAAACAAAGTGCTTTGTGTGTATTTGTGGATTGTATTAAGCTCTTTCAATGCAGTGTATCAATTTCAGTAGCTACATGCACACAAGGCTAGATAATACATTAATATTTAAAATACAGACTCCTATTAGAAAACTTTAGGAGTATAATCAGTAAATTACGCACTAGTAATTGCCTTTGGCTGATTGGTGATTTAATTTAGAATGTAATCATATAATCCATAAAACCTGAACTATAATATGATTATGCACATTATTAAATGTAATACAAATTACAAAACTGATTATGTAATCCATATTACATGCAATCTGTTACTACTCAGCACTGATAGTTTTTGATTAATTTTGATTGAGATATATAGTTTTCTTTTTCTGAAATGTTTTCATTTCAAGTGTGTTTATGCACTTTCAAATAAATCACACTTGCTAATTTTACCTAAGGCAATGATGACATTCATATATTTTCAATTATGTGCTACGTGTCCAAATACTTTTGGGGCTTATATCAACCTGAATTTTCAAAGAGTCAAAAATAATGCTGACATCAAAATGCTTGATATTGATATATAATCATAACATTCTAAACATCACATGTTCTTACTAAAGCAAAGTTTGGGAGAATATCCATACTCATTTGTGATTGAGTCCTGTGAAAGCAGTGTGTGGTCATATTTCAGACAGTGAGATCACACACTGACTCACAGCCTCAGCTATGGACATCTTTCATTGAGTCATTGAGTCTACACTCAAACAGAAGTAAGCACAAACACACACACACACACACACACACACACACACACACACACACACACACACACACACACACACACACACACACACACACACACACACACACACACACACACACACACACTTCCCAGCAGCACTGATTCATTCTCAGACTGATGACAGAGGTCAAATCAACACAGGTGTCCCTCAGCCAGTGTGTTCATCCCTTAGATAGTCTCTTGATGTTTAATCACTTATAATATATATGACACACAAATTTCCCCTGGATGACTAAAATACATTTTTTACAGCATAACTCCATGTACAGTAAGAACAACAATGAAGTTCCTTGTAAGAACAACAATAACATAAAATATGTTGGTTCAAGAGTTTGGTTTGGATACCACCCATGTACTTACTGAAATAATTATTTTATTTTCAAATGCTTACTATTATGCTTCCGTGTGATTCTGGCCCATGCAGACAAAGCAGTGCTTATGGCCGTCAGACCAGTTGAAAACATTTGTGAAATACCATCTTTGAAAGACTTTGTTAAGCAAACCCATTTTTTTTCATTTAATGAAACATATGAAAAAACACAATAGCGTTACAAATAAGAAGATTGTTAAAAAGATTCACTGTTCGTCGGAGCAATGACAGGAAGAAAATAATCCATTCGCTGTTCAGGTGTGTATCACCTATTCAGGCATTCGGGCATCCAGAGCACAAGAGATGTTATCCCAACCCTGAAGAGAAAATTGCAGATGGAATGGCACTGTGCTCCGATTTATATGCCCAAGATGAGGCGTGCATCAGGAGAGGAGTATTAAACACTGTGTCACTAGATTGCCGTGATTTCATCTGTTTCAACGGCTGAAGAGCCTGAGCACCCTGGTCCCTGTGGGTGCATAGTAACTCTCGCGAGTGGGCCAGGATGAGCCAGTCGTCGAGGTAGTTGAGAATGCGGATGCCTGCTTTCCGAAGTGGGGCAAGGGCTGCCTCTTCGACCTTTGTGAAGACGCAAGGGGATAGGGACATGCCGAAGGGGAGGACTGATAGATTATAGATTTTACTGATACGCCTGGCCGTCGAACGCGGACCGTAGAAAGGGTCGATGTCAAGGAAATATTGAGACGTGGAAGTACGCGTCCTTCAGGTCTTCCGCTGCAAACCAATCTAGATGCCAGACGCAAGTTAGAATGTGTCTTTGTGTGAGCATTTTGAACAGGAGTTTGTGCAAAGCCGGTTGAAAACTCACAAGTCCAAGATCGGTCGTAAGCCGCCGCCTTTCTTGGGTACGATGAAGTAAGCGTTGTAGAAACCTACGTCAGCTCTTCATGTACTTCCAGGAAGAAAGGAACCGGGGGGAGGGGGGCAGGGCTGTGAGCGAGGAACCAATCATCCAGCTGCGAAGGCTTTGCGGAGGGTTCCAGTCCAGCCCCACGCTGACGGAGGCTCGGGCAAGCATGTCGGACATCTGGGCGTCAGCCTCAGACTGGGCATGCTGGCCCGAAGGCAGTGGATAGCGTCAGAGGCCGGACCACTCTCTGATGCAGCGGCGAGCTCATCCGGCTCGGGGGGCTCAAGAGGATAGGCAGGCTGGCCGTGAGTGTGTCAGAGGGCGGGTGGTTCGCAGGGACGTACCCGACGAAACCGAGCCCGCTGCCATCCCCAAATCACCTCCATCACCAGACGGATCGTCCTCAATCCCGTAGGAAGAAGGAGCACCAGGAAGGAGCGTCAGGAGCGGAGAGCACTCTACCGCATCCAGGAACTACACGGGGCGGAAAGGATGTTCAACGCCGCTGCGTATTTGCTCTTTTAGAGAAAATAACTCTTTTAGAGAAATAACTCTTTTAACTGCACTGTCGAAGCGCCCAAGGGCAAGCTGCACTGCTGTGCACAGAAGGAGATAGCCGCTAATATGCGCCGTAGATCCAACAGCAATCGCTCAGAGATGGGAGGAACAGACTGTGACTCGCAGCTCACTGCATACACAACCGATCGGCTCTGAAGAAAATTTCTGAATGAAACAGACCTCTCTTGTATGTCCAGGGGCGCGAGATATAAATTCTGTTTGCCAATTTTGGCCTTTTCTCATAGATCAGAGATGCAAAAGGCGCTCAAGAGAGACCCCTAGTGTCGCTTCTTCAACACAACGCCGAAGTGAGCGTCAGATGGGGAACTCAAAATTACATAACCCAATTTTATACATGGCGCTGGGTTGGATTTAAAGATGATATATTTATTAGTGTGTTGGAAAGTTTTTAATTCATATAGTATGTTTATGAGTAATGTTGAATCACAAAAGATGACAGGTTTATGTCTGGCTACAGCTATCTTCTGGTTATTGTAAGATTATGTTATTGTAGTTTTATAACTTGTGATATTTGAGGGCAGAGGCAGACAGACTCTTTGTGTCTGCTTCAGATGACTGCTTTGAAGTTTGTTGATGACACATAGGCTGTGAGCTGGCACTCAATGGACACTTCTTCCCTATTTGGGTAGAAATACAAGTAAGCATATCCTTCCCAGGTCTAATAAATAAATAATGGGTTATTATATTTTAATGCAATGCTTTAAAATGTCTGTGTGAAATGTGACATTCATTGTGTAAAGGTGTAATAGTAGAAATACATAACTCTAGTGCTCTATCTGCTGGTAAATATGAGAATGGGAATTAAATGACCTCATGGGTAAAAGCCACAAATCTGGAAGCAAGGTGTAGGCCTAACAGCAGAATTATCCATTAATCAGTTAAGCTTAAAAAAGAAATGCATATTGTATTTATTTGTATATTTGTAGTTGTGTATACTGTCACATATATTTCAGGCTTTCTTGGTCTGGAGAATCTTACAAACTTTGAGATTGCCTGGAATGTGATTGGCACACAGTGACTTGAGTTGCTACTGGCTCCAAAGCAGGAGACGACAGGCGAGTTGTGACATGTGATGGGAGCATATGCCGCCTTGGCAATTTATGTATGCTAATGGTGGTGGTGCTGTCTGATCGGATCAAGACGGGTTTGCCCTGAATTAGCGGGAGAAACCTCCGCAGGGCAAAAAGCACAGTCAACAACTCTAGGCAGTTGATGTGCCAGCGCAGCGGGGTCCCTTTCCAACGGCCTGCGGCTGCGTGCCCATTGCACACGGTGTCCCAACCCAATTTGGAGGCGTCTGTGGTGACCAGGACACATCGGGACACCTGCTGCAAGGGGACTCCTGTCCGTAGAAAGCAGAGGTCTGTCCGGGGTTTGAAAGTTTGGCGGCAGGCGGGGGTGATGAACACACGGTGCATGCTGAGAAAAGAGAAGCTCTGAACCGGGGTGAGCTTGCTCTTTTCCCAGTTGACCTGAAGCCCTAAATGGCTGAAGAGCCTGAGCACCCTGGTCCCTGTGGGTGCATAGTAACTCTCGGGAGTGGGCCAGGATGAGCCAGTCGTCGAGGTAGTTGAGAATGCGGATGCCTGCTTCCCAAAGTGGGGCAAGGGCTGCCTCTTCGACCTTTGTGAAGACGCAAGGGGATAGGGACATGCCGAAGGGGAGGACTGATAGATTATAGATTTTACTGATACGCCTGGCCGTCGAACGCGAACCATAGAAAGGGTCGATGTCAAGGAAATATTGGTACGTGGAAGTATGCGTCCTTCAGCTCTTCCGCTGCAAACCAATCTAGATGCCAGACGCAAGTTAGAATGTGTCTTTGTGTGAGCATTTTGAACAGGAGTTTGTGCAAAGCCGGTTGAAAACTCACAAGTCCAAGATCGGTAGTAAGCCGCCGCCTTTCTTGGGTACGATGAAGTAAGTGCTGTAGAAACCTACGTCAGCGCTTCATGTACTTCCAGGAAGAAAGGAACTGGGGGGAGGGGGGCGGGGCTGTGAGCGGCATGCAGAGCCGAGGAACCAATCATCCAGCTGCGAAGGCTTTGCGGAGGGTTCCAGTCCAGCCCCACACTGACGGAGGCTCAGGCAAGCATGTCGGACATCTGGGCGTCAGCCTCAGACTGGGCATGCTGGCCCGAAGGCAGTGGATAGCGTCAGAGGCCGGACCACTCTCCGATGCAGCGGCGAGCTCATCCGGCTCGGGGGGGCTCAAGAGGATAGGCAGGCTGGCCGTGAGTGTGTCAGAGGGTGGGTGGTTCGCAGGGACGTACCCGGCGAAACCGAGCCCGCTGCCATCCCCAAATCGCCTCCATCACCAGACGGATCGTCCTCAATCCCGTAGGAAGAAGGAGCGTCAGGAAGGAGTGTCTCGGAGAGCACTCTACCGCATCCAGGAACTACACAGGGGCGGAAAGGCATCTTTATAAAGACGTGTCCTGAAAAGGATGTTCAATGCCGCTGCGTATTTGCTCTTTTAGAGAAAATAACTCTTTTAGAGAAATAACTCTTTTAACTGCACTGACGAAGCGCCCAAGGGCAAGCTGCACTGCTGTGCACAGAAGGAGAAAGCCGCTAATATGCGCCGTAGATCCAACAGCAATCACTCAGAGATGGGAGGAACAGACTGTGACTCGCAGCTCACTGCATACACAACCGATCGGCTCTGAAGAAAATTTCTGAATGAAACAGACCTCTCTTGTATGTCCAGGGGCTGAGATATAAATTCTGTTTGCCAATTTTGGCCTTTTCTCATAGATCAGAGATGCAAAAGGCGCTCAAGAGAGACCCCTAGTGTCGCTTCTTCAACACAACGCCGAAGTGAGCGTCAGATGGGGAACTCAAAATTACATAACCCAATTTTATACATGGCGCTGGGTTGGATTTAAAGATGATATATTTATTAGTGTGTTGGAAAGTTTTTAATTCATATAGTATGTTTATGAGTAATGTTGAATCACAAAAGATGACAGGTTTATGTCTGGCTACAGCTATCTTCTGGTTATTGTAAGATTATGTTATTGTAGTTTTATAACTTGTGATATTTGAGGGCAGAGGCAGACAGACTCTTTGTGTCTGCTTCAGATGACTGCTTTGAAGTTTGTTGATGACACATAGGCTGTGAGCTGGCACTCAATGGACACTTCTGCCCTATTTGGGTAGAAATACAAGTAAGCATATCCTTCCCAGGTCTAATAAATAAATAATGGGTTATTATATTTTAATGCAATGCTTTAAAATGCCTCTGTGAAATGTGACATTAATTGTGTAAAGGTGTAATAGTAGAAATACATAACTCTAGTGCTCTATCTGCTGGTAAATATGAGAATGGGAATTAAATGACCTCATGGGTAAAAGCCACAAATCTGGAAGCAAGGTGTAGGCCTAACAGCAGAATTATCCATTAATCAGTTAAGCTTAAAAAAGAAATGCATATTGTATTTATTTGTATATTTGTAGTTGTGTATACTGTCACATATATTTCAGGCTTTCTTGGTCTGGAGAATCTTACAAACTGGATTTCAGACTCAGTTTAAACTAGAATAACAGCTTAATCAGTTCACAGGGTTTAATAAATGCTGGATGATCATTTAATGCTGGGTTGCTGTGTAAAGTGTAAAGCATAGAGCTGATCAGGAAAGGCAAACAGTCAGGAGAAAAGGCACTTACAACAAACACGCGTCATACTCCAGAATAAAAAGAAAGAAAACGTGTTGTTTTGTTAATAAATAGAGATTACTGAAAGAATTCCTTTCAGAACTGAAGAGGGAACAACAATTGATTTGAACACATCTAATACATGCAAAGAACAACATGACAAAATAAATATGACATTTCTGAGCACTCACTTTCTACTTTAAACATGATTGTTAGATGCCCGATGTTGCTCGTCACTATCTTTCCTAAGGTTAGAAAAATAGCATAAATATATAAACCAGGCATACACATACAAAGATAGCAAATACACAGACACATAGAAAGAGTTGACAGACATCTCTTGATTTCTGAATATTAACTCTGATACTATACTTTATAAAACTCTTTATGAAAAATAGCTCTTTATAAAACACACATGGTAAACTCAGCGCAAGATTTGCAACCAAATCCTTTAAGTGCTTTAAATCTCCTTCAAATCTTGTCATGACTCATCCGAGCAATTCTACTGCACACAAACTCTTCTTCTACAAAATACTTTTTTTATATTGAGAGTATGAGTCAATATCATTGGTTGACTATGACAGAAGTTTTGTTTTGACTTCATTAGCTGGTGCTTTTTTAAATGAAAACAGTTCAGAATTTTATGAGCAATGGTTATAGATAGTTGACACAAAAATGAAAAGTCTGTCATTATTTACTCACCTGCATGTTGTTTCAAACCCATATATTGCTTTATTTATATATTTTTTATATAAAACCATAAATGCAGTCCATACAATTTAAGCACTATGGTATATTCCAAGTCTTCTAAAGTCATATGATAACTTTAAATGTGTTACAAAATTTATCTAACTGATTATTTCCTGAAATACTTCTCTTGAAAATCTTCGGAATATTTGCGATCAGATTAACAAGTGGCAGGTCAATGTGTCAGGCCAAGTCAATAAATGGGTCAATAAAAAGACCTCATTGGTTTTTTGAGTGTGCCATAACAAAACGCGATGGGCCAGTTTGAAAATGCAGAATGGGATTTGTGAGCTGCATTGAAAGGGAATATTATCAGGAATAATAACTTAAATTGGTTTGTAAGCCAAAAAGACAACTTTTATGTTTTTTGTTTTTGTTTTGTCCTTTATGCAGCTGGACAGTTGTGATCACTTTGAACTGTTGTTGTATGAAAAAAAAGAGATGCATAGACATTCTTGAAAAATATAAATAATCATTCTATTCAAGAATAATTACAGAATTTCTAGTTTTTGGGTGAAGTACTCCTTTAACTATGAGGCCTTTTTGTGTAGGATGAATTGCTTGTATTTGTCAGTTGCTTTGGGTAAAAGCTTATCCTAAAAATATTTTGGGTGAGTTGTATGTTTAGATGTATTTGTAATTCTTATTCCAAGTATGGATACATCAGTGTGAAGAACTGCGATCGCTGGCTACGTCCTGCAGGCGTCTGAGCAGTGCTGTCTGGTTCTCTTGACAGAGTCTCTTGGCAGGGGACTGCTGCTCCTCCTCCAGGGCGATGCTGCGCTTTTTAGTGGGTGTCTCACCTGTCTGGATCATGACGTTAATCTCTCGCAGCCGCTGAGAAGGAATGAGAAATTCAGTGAAACATCTAATTAGATACAATTAATTAAAATATGCACTCAGTAGTTATTCTGAACTGGTTCCAAAAAAATTAAAAAATAATAATAATACAGGAACTGAATTAATTTCATGACTTTTGGTTGCATTAACGATTCTTAAACATGGATTCTTCACTACTATTTAGTGACAATGCAACACTGATACTAAAACACGATTAGCCGGTTCTTTTGAATCTACAAAAGAACTGACGGGGTTTGGGGTTCAGGTCAGTTTGTCAAGTAGGACTTCGGGTTCGGGTCTGGTTTGTAATTAATGAAAAAACGGATGAGTTAGGGGCCGTTCACACTGAATGTGTATTTTGCGTGCGTCTGTTCTGTTTCCCCATTGTTTAAAGACATGCTGGATGAATGTCTTTTACATTTGCACCAATCTATAATCTATAATCTTTTAAAATGTTAAAGAACAAGGATAGTGCTCCAAGTATCACTGGCTGTTATAAAATTAAAATATAAAACATTTATCTTTAACTGTTGAGGCCATTGCAAGTTTCCAACTTGTAATTGTGAGTTTGATGAAGGTGACATTATCATGGTTATTCCATCATGATGTGAACGCACCATTATACTGACACATAGGGGCATGGATGCATTACCATGCGAAGGCACAATTTTTCAGTTACCAATGCCACTGTAGAAATGTTTTACAAATTATTTGACCTTCAGTTTACATACTTTTGATCTTGAATTAAAAGATATGCTTTTCACATTGACGTTATGCTGTTTTACGTTTGATGGGCTGGAGCTGATGTAATAGAAGATCTTGTCTCGAGGTGTGAGGGGGCTGGCGCTCTTGTGTGGAGAGATGTAGATGGAGTGATTGTGGGAGAGGAGGACCCGGCGAGGAGAGCCAATCCGGGGTGATGGATATGGACACAGAGGAGGAGCTTCAGCCTAACAACACAAATATAAATTACAGTTAAAAGAACATTTCCATTTCTTCTTAAAAACCTAATTTAAATGTCTAGATTATTCTGATTTTCAGAAAAACTGTAAGGTACAGAATTCAGTGTTTACATATTATTTAAAAAGTGATAAAGTCAATATGAAACGTCATTTGGAACCGATTAAAATTTTGCCTCACAAAAAGTTTTGCGTTATGTTGTAATAGTTTGCGTTGCCTCACAAAAAGTTTTGCGTTCTGTTGAAATAGTTTGCGTTGCCTCACAAAATGTTTTGCGTTCTGTTGAAATAGTTTGCGTTGCCTCACAAAATGTTTTGCGTTCCGTTGAAATAGTTTGCGTTGCCTCACAAAATGTTTTGCGTTCCGTTGAAATAGTTTGCGGTGCCTCACAAAATGTTTTGCGTTCCGTTGAAATAGTTTGCGTTGCCTCACAAAATGTTTTGCGTTCCGTTGAAATAGTTTGCGTTGCCTCACAAAAAGTTTTGCGTTCCATTTAAATAGTTTGCGTTGCCTCACAAAAAGTTTTGCGTTCCTTTGTAATAGTTTGCTTTGCCTCACAAAATGTTTTGCGTTCCGTTGAAATAGTTTGCGTTGCCTCACAAAATGTTTTGCGTTCCGTTGAAATAGTTTGCGTTGCCTCACAAAATGTTTTGAGTTCCGTTGAAATAGTTTGCGTTGCCTCACAAAATGTTTTGCGTTCCGTTGAAATAGTTTGCGTTGCCTCACAAAATGTTTTGCGTTCCGTTGAAATAGTTTGCGGTGCCTCACAAAATGTTTTGCGTTCCGTTGAAATAGTTTGCGTTGCCTCACAAAATGTTTTGCGTTCCGTTGAAATAGTTTGCGTTGCCTCACAAATAGTTTTGCGTTCCATTTAAATAGTTTGCGTTGCCTCACAAAAAGTTTTGCGTTCCTTTGTAATAGTTTGCGTTGCCTCACACAATGTTTTGCGTTCCGTTGAAATAGTTTGCGGTGCCCCACAAAATGTTTTGCGTTCTGTTGAAATAGTTTGCAGTGCCTCACAAAATGTTTTGAGTTCCGTTGAAATAGTTTGCGGTGCCTCACAAAATGTTTTGCATTCCGTTGAAATAGTTTGCGTTGCCTCACAAAATGTTTTGCGTTCCGTTGAAATAGTTTGCGGTGCCTCACAAAATGTTTTGAGTTCCGTTGAAATAGTTTGCGGTGCCTCACAAAATGTTTTGCGTTCCGTTGAAATAGTTTGCGTTGCCTCACAAAATGTTTTGCGTTCCGTTGAAATAGTTTGCGGTGCCTCACAAAATGTTTTGAGTTCCGTTGAAATAGTTTGCGGTGCCTCACAAAAAGTTTTGCGTTCCTTTGAAATAGTTTGCGTTGCCTCACAAATGTTTTGCGTTCCGTTGAAATAGTTTGCGTTGCCTCACAAAAAGTTTTGCATACCGTCGCAATTATTTTGGGTTCCATTGCAAAAAAGTTTTGTATTCCCTCGCAATAGTTGGCGTTCCCCCCTCAAGTTTTGTGTTTTAAGAAAATAAATAGGCTCAATTTTGATTTCACGTTGAATGAAAACATAAAATAGTAAACAGTAAAAATTATGCATAAATAAGAGAACACTGTTTTCATCACATTGACATTAAATTGTGTAAATAGGGAATAGTGACCCCGTTTTTCGTTGAGTTTTTGGAGTAACGCAGTGCGAAATGTTTGATCTGTTTGATGTAGACGTGGTTATAGAAATGAATAAGGTCTCCTCGCTCCTCCTCCTGATCTTGGGGGCCCCCAGGGACCCGGGTCGGGGTGGAGGGGGCACTGCTGGGCTGAGGAATTGGCAGAGTGCTGCTGGAGCGCATAGACACGGGACTGCTCTCACCACTCACTGCAAAGAAATAGTAAATTACTTTTTACTGGACATAAACTGAGGGAACCGTCACTTTCATCTGAACTCGGTGTACTCTAAATGGTTGTTTGGATGAGTCTGCAAAAATGTCTGCAACAAATTTCTGTAATGTGTGTTACCATGTTCTGGTGCTGTGTCAGTGGGTGAGCTCTGTATGTGTGTGTGATCACTGCTTCCTGAGCGACATCTCCTCCTCCCAGAGATCAACACACTCCTGTACACCTGAAATCATCATTATAGTCATAAATATCATATCATCATATATCAAGCTACATGGGGATTGGTTGTAATGTCTATATTTGCAGAAGCATATTTTCTAGAAGCAGCTTACTTGCTCTGCAGCAGCAGCATTAGCAGATCTATATGTCATAACCACATTAACATGCTAAAGAGTTGTCATGACTGAAATGATATTAGAAGAACAACTTGAGTGAACCAATTAAATGAAAAATTAACATAAGAGAGAAATTAGCTTCTTTGACCTGTGACCTAGAAAGTGCAGAATATTAAATATTTATTCACTTTATGTCATAAAGCTTTTTTGCTTTGCATTTGACAAAATCCTAAAACTTTCTGTTTATTTCCAGGTTTAAATGTAGATTTTCAATTTCAGATTTTCAATGTGGACTTTTAAACCCCAATGTATATACCTTGAATACACTGTAAGTTGCTTTTAATATGAATAAATTAATAAAAAAAAAAATAATACATTCACACTCACAGTGCTGCTGGCCTGATGTTGAGATCTATAGCACTTCATGATGTTCTGGAAAGACTTGTCCTCCTTCGTTACCTACACAATGGACAATTTATTTGTTTTTTCACCCAATATAAATGTAAGAGTTTAGATGTAGGACTATATTTTTATGACAAAACAGGGTTCCCACACTATTTGACTATTTAATTTGCATGATATTTCCATTCATTTTCCATGATCTTTCCAGTCATTTGGATTACTGGATAAGGATTTTGTTAAATCATTTTATATAGATTGCACTCACAAAGAGCTATTGTTAAATATTTTAGAGCACAGCATATCTACAAAAACCTTATCCTTAAAACCTTATCCTTAAAACCTTATACAAAAATCCTTGGTTTCATTTTACTTTGGTTTTGCCGCACATCCAACAGGTTGCGATACCCAAATTTTCTATAAAAGAGCAGTTTCCTTAGGCTCTATTTCCGGTCTCCCTGGCCGTCATTATCACAATCGTCGCCCTAGATGTGATGGTCTCCACGGGCTTCGAGAAAGGCTTTAGAAGCTCCGAGCAGTTTTCTGCTTCGGTGGACAGTGGAAAGGAAGCTGTGACAGGACGTATGGTGGGGCCGGGTCGTGATTTACACACCTGGCCCCTTATCAGTCTAATCAAGCCTCCGAGAGGGATAAAGGCCGACTGCGGATGGTGGCGCGACAGAGAGAGAACGTTTACGCAGCTGTCCGTCCTATGTGTGTGTTTGTATCTTTTTGTTTCCGTTTTCCATTAAAATATAATTTATATTTTCAAGCCGGTTCTCGCTTCCTCCTTTCCATTTTTCCCTTTACAGAAGCGTTGTCTCCAAACTCACTGGGTTATCGATGCCATTACTATGGCATAACATGCTCAGCATGTGCTGCCCCTGCTGGCCTGCGAGCCCACTCTACCATGCGTGTTGTGGCTTCTTGGGCGTTGTCCCGCGGTGCCTCTCTAGCAGACATCTGTAGAGCTGTGGGCTGGGCAACACCTAACACGTTTGCAAGGTTTTATATCCTCAGGGTTGAGCCAGTTTCATCCCGTGTGTTATTAGATGACACAAACAGATACGTTCGTGTCAGCTGGCCAGTTGTACCGCTTGTGCATAGCGCCTTTCCCCTCCCTTGAGGCAAAGACGTGCAATCTTTCCCAGTTGCATTCACAAAAAAGTGAACCCTGGAGGCTCTTCCTCCTTAGCCCAGCAGCCGACGAGTCTTCGGAGAGGCTCACCGCTGCCCCAGTACATTCGTCACTTCGGCCCCCGTACTGGTAAGTGCTCCACATGTGCTGGTTGCCTCCTTAGGTAACCCTGTGTGATGTATATGCCCGCTGGTAAACCACATCTTCCTTGGGCAGAGGGCTCTCTCTCTCTGGTCACCGTATTTGTAGTAACTCCTCCCCTCCTTGGGTAGGACCTACCTCGGTGCTGCTCCACACGACGTGCTTCCGCTTCGACCCAGTAAGACTCTTTGGAGGGACACCCCCCAACGTGGACCTTATATGGCCTCCAACTGAACGATTTCTTTCCTTTTTTCAGTGAGAACAATAGAGAGAAGGCCACGGCTGGGCCAGCCAGTCCTTACACTTCTGAGCAGTTAGCCGCTCCCCAAGGTGTAGTGGGACCACATCATGCCTGCCAGTGTGTTGGGGTAGTTACGCGATGGCTTGCTGAGCTGGCTATGAGGCACACAGAGTTCTGCCCGTCTCGCAACACCTGTCTGCGTAACTGGGTTAGGCTCTTATGGCGTTTTCCATTTGGACACCTATGTCAACTCATCGACACAATGTCATGGTTACTGATGTATCCTCCATTCCCTGATGGAGGGAACGAGACGTTGTGTCCCTCTTGCCACAACACTGAACCAACCACTTAAATTGCCAGGTCTTTGGCTCGGCTCCTCAGAGCGAAACCTGAGTGTGTGTTTGCAAGCAGCACTCCTTTTAAACCTGTATGTCCGGGGGAGTGACATGCAAATTCCACATGCCAATTTTCAATGGCCTTTTCTCAAGATCAGAGACGTCTAGGCTCCCAAGGGTGACCCCTAGTGGGAACTCATCGACACAACATCAGTAACCATGACATTTTCCATGACTGAGGAAACCCTGCAAAAATGATAACTTATTTCCCTTGATATTGCAATTGCGATTTTAGTTTTTATTTAAAATAATATCAAATTTACAATCAAATACTACAATACAGGGCAAATTAATTTGTTGCTCTTTTATCTGTGATTCAAGACAGCATCTTTGCTTTATAACCCTTTTAGCATCTTCAAAACAAAATTGTTAGTCAAATTTTGAATAAATAATATACAATAACTGCAATCTTGATTATTTTTCAATTACTTGTGTAGCTATATTTAGAAGTAAATACCTTGGTCATGACATAGACGGCACACATGAGCAGCTGGTCTAGATGTCGATCCATCATGAGTTCAGTGCAGTGCACTAGTGAATATTCAAAACACGTCCAGATCTTCCTGCGCAGATCTGCGCTGATGTCCAGTTTAGCACATAGATCTCTGAGCCGCACACTGGCGAGGTGATAGACCTGATGGGGTTGAAATGAACGGTATTATTTTGGGTTGAATGACGATGTCCAATGTTGAAATGATACGAATGATATAGAATTAAACACCTTGCGGAAGAACAGGCTCAGTGACCCGGTCTTCTGTGCTCGGGTGGGTGTTCCCTGCTGAGGGCTCTTCTTGTCTTGTTTAGCAGGGTTGGGGTTGTTCTGGACTGTGCCCGCGGGAGTAGTGGTCAGATGCTGGGCGATAAGGGTGCCTGTCAGACTCTGGGCACTCAGAGTTGGTAGAGCTGCCCCACTTTGACCTGTTACACTCAATTGTACCGGGATAAACGTAATGCCTCCACTCTCATTTGCTATTCCTGCAAATTAAGTTTAAACAAAGATGAAAATAATCAGGCTTGTTTATTTATACATAATTATGATCGAGCAATTCAAATCATAATCATAATTTATTATTGAAAACATCTAGGTTACATATGTAACCTCCGTTCCCTGATGGAGGGAACGAGACATTTTGTCGAAGAAGCAACACTCTTGAGCACCGAGTATACCTCTGATCTATGAAAAAAGGCCAATGAGAAGTTGGCAGACAGAATTTGCATGTCCCGCCCCCGGACATACGGGTATAAAGGCGGGGAAATGCATTTGTTTCATTCAGGATTTTTCTGAGTAGCCGGAAATGGTCCGGTCACAACAGTGGCTTGGCTCAGCGACGTGGCAGACACTATGTCTCATTCCCTCCATCAGGGAATGGAGGTTACATACGTAACCTAGATGCTCCCCGTCTGTCACTCACTTTGATATTGTGTCAAAGAAGCAAAACTAGGGGTCCAATTTAAATCACGCCATGCGCTGAGCCGTGTATGTGTACTGCTGACACAGGAGCAGGCAGGTACTTGACGTGCCAAAACGACCAGCTGTATCAGACTGCATGTACCCTTCCCCAATGCCCCTTAAAGTTGTCAGAACCCTTACAGTTACCCTAGACAGGGGAACAAGGCGACGCTTACCAACCAGAGAACGGGCCGAGCCTAGCCAGGCCTCTTTTCTCTCAATGTTTCTCGCATAGAGCAAAATGGCTGGGGCCCTTACACGCATCATGGGAAGGGGGTCTTACCCAGTTTCCTATTCTTTCAGGGGGAAAAGACCCTGTGGAGACCACACCGGCCCGGAGAGGGGGAGGTAAAAGTGGCGAAATACACCACATGTGCTTTTAGGTCATATGTGGGAAGTGGTGCGGTGGTAGATCCCGCCTCTTCGGAGGGAGTTGCTACAGACACAGCGACCGGGGGGCAGCGGGAACTGCCCAAGGGAGACGTGGGTCCACTTGTAAGGAGACCGTGGAAAATACACACAGGAGGCAAGTCCACGTAGGAGCCCTAACCTGTCGAGCTTTGAGTACCCACAGTGGATTGGGTCAGCAAATTCCTCCGCCGAATTGCGGACCCACAGGGCTAGGGAGGAGTCATTTCAGAGAGCCGAGTGAGTGGGCTCTCCTGGGAGAAAAAGCGCACGGTATTACCTCAGCCGAGGGAAAGGGCACTAGGTTTAAGCAATTCACCTGGTCAATCCATCAGCGTGTTACCGAGTTCTACCGGCTCGGACTTTAGAAAACACGGGACGAGACTGACTCTACCCTGAGATTGTAGAATCTCGCAAATGTATTATGTGTTGCCCAACCCGCTGCCCTGCATATGTCTGCCAGGGAGATGCCTCCAGCCAGTGCCCACGAGGATGCAACACTCCTTGTCGAGTGTGCTCAGACCGCAGGGGGGGTATGTGATAGGCCAATGAAATGGCATCTACCACCCAATGGGAGATCCTCTGTTTGGAGACAGCATTCCCTTTCCGCTGTCCACTGAAGCAGACAAAGAGCTGCTCAGAGTGTCTAAAGCTCTGCGTGCAGTCGATACGCAAAGCACGTACCGGACACAGCAATGAAGGGTCGGGGTCTGCCTCCTCCCGGGGCAGCGCTTGCAGGTTCACTACCTGATCTCTGAAGGGTGTGGTAGGAACCTTGGGCACGTTGCCTGGTTGTGGTCTTAGGATCACATGTGTGTCTGCTGGACCGAACTCCAGGCAGGTGTCACTGATAGAGCACGCCTGCAGGTCACCGACCCTCTTGATGGAGGCAAGCGCGATTAGCAGGGCCTATTGATTCTAGCGGCTCAAAGGGGGAACTCTGAAGGCCTGAGAGGACCACTGAGAGATCCCAGGAGGGGAACAGGCATGGCCAGGAGTGATTTAACCTCCAGCGCCTCTTAGGAACCTGATAATCAAGTCGTGCTTACCCAAAGACTTGCCATCTACTGCATCGTGGTGGGCTGCAATAGCAGCCACATACACCTTCAAGGTGGATGGGGACAGCCTCCCCTCCAACCTCTCCTGCAGGAAGGAGAGCACCGAGCACTGACTACGCACTTCTGTGGGACTTCAGCCCGGGAAGAACACCAATTCGCGAACAAACGCCACTTCAGGGTGTAAAGTTGCCTGGTAGAAGGGGCTCTGGCTTGGTTGATCATGTCTACGACAGCAGGTGGTAGATCAGCTAGATCTTCCATGTCCCGTCCAGGGGCCGTGACGGCTGTGGGGAGGATGGAGGGTTCCAGTCCAGCCCCACGCTGGCGGTGGCCCGGGCAAGCATGTCGGACATCTGGGCGTCAGCCTCAACCTGGGCTTGCTGGCCCAAAGGCGGCATCCCAGACGAGTCATCCGCGTCAGATTCCGGACCGCTCTCCGATGTAGCGGCGAGCTCATCCAGCTCGGGGGGCTCTAGAGGATAGGCAGGCTGGCTGTGAGGTGAGCCGCTGTTGCCTCGAGCCCAGACGGAAGTCAATGAGCATGCAGGGGGTGGGAGGTTCGCGAGGACGTACCCGGCGAAACCGCGCCCACTGCCACCCCCAGATCTCCTCCATCGCCATCGGAGTGGCGTTCCTTTGGTTGAAGGAAAGCCGCAACCGCAATGTTGCCATGGTCATGTTCTTGCAGTGAGAACATGAACCATGCACAAATGCTGCCTTGGTGTGATCCCAGCCCAGACACATGAGACAGCGCCTGTGGCCGTCTGAAGCAGAGAGCACTCTACCGCATCCAGGAACTACACAGGGGCGGAAGGGCATCTTTATAAAGACGCGTCATGAAAACGCCGCTGTGTATTGCTCTTTTAGAGGAAAATACTTTTTTAGAGAAAATCATTCTTTTAAACTCGTAAGTTTGTGCTGTCGAAGCGCCCAGGGGCAAACTGCACTGCCGTGCAGAGAAGGAGAAAGCCGCTGATGTGCGCCGTAGATCCAACAGCAGATTGACCAGAGGTAAGAGGAACAGGTGTGTGTGACTCGCAGCTCGCTGCATGCACGACCATTGGCTCCGAAGAAAATTTCTGAATGAAACAGACGCATTTCCCCGCCTTTATACCCGTATGTCCGGGGGCGGGACATGCAAATTCGGTCTGCCAACTTCTCATTGGCCTTTTTGCATAGATCAGAGGTATATTCGGCGCTCAAGAGAGACCCCTAGTGTCGCTTCTTCTACAAAACGTTGAAGTGAGCCACAGACGCGGAATAGATTACTGTTGGGGTCCTGTTATTAATGTAAATTTCTGCTGATATTTTATTTTATTTTGATTATCAAAAGTGATCATTTACAAAAATGTGCATTATAAATATGTTGTTTATGTGTTCACTAGAAATACATTTCTAAAAACTAGTCAGAATGACTTTTAGTAATGAGGGAAACTTAATTGTAGTATTATGTTAAAAAAAAAAAAAATACTATTGTTTTCATTGTCAATTTATTTTTGTAATTTATCCACCCAATTTGTCCAATATGTGCATTTATTTTTTCTTCATTGAAAACAACTGTTGTTGTTGTTTTTTAATGTAATCTGTAATGAAAATTGTACTGGTGCATGCCAACATAAAACTTTAGAGAATGTTAAAATGCTTTAGTAAAATTAAATTTTAGCTTTTTTCCCAGTAAAACTTTAACCACACATAAAAATATAGATTTTATTTTATGAATAGAAAAACAAATGTGATGTATTTCATTGAGATTTTCACTCTCTTTGGTGCATGATTTCACACCTTGAACAGGTATGGTAACAGTCTGCCCGTTGTTTGCGGTGACGGTTGCTGTTGCCATAGTGACCACGGTTTGTCCAGCTGGGATGGTGCTGACCAGAGACGGTTGGGCCACCTTCACAGATTGGGCAGAGTCAGAGGTGGTCTCTCCATCAAAAAAGAGGCGGCGCCGAGCTGTGCCAGTAGGGGACGAGCTGTAGCGATCTTGGAGAGAGGTGGGGGCTGGAGAAACTCCTGCAGGAGGAAACAACACATAACAATTACAAAATTTCAGTTTATTTGGTATATGCTTGTTGATCTACAACCACTGTGAAATTTCAGAGTGTGCTCCTTACCTTTCCCTGCTCCTGTGATGTTCTCATTCCTTTTGGGAGTGTGTGTGCTGTTTCCAGAATTGTCCTCCAGGTGTTGAGGTGGCATTACCTGCCATACATATATTTAAACAATCCCACGTAAGCTATTTACTGCAAATGATCATTTACTGGCACTTTTCCACTGCACGTTACGGTTCGACTTGACTCGACTCTACTCGCTTCACTTTTCTGAGCTTGCTTTTCCACTGCTGTTTAGTGCCTTCTCAACGTGGGTGGGATTACAGGCTGATCATCATAGTTGCACTGCCTCTACTTGCTGTGACATCATCTTAAACACAACTAAAACATTACTGACCAAAACAATAACACAACCGCTAGCTGTTAGCTACTAGCTCATTGTGCTGCATAAAGCAGTTGTTGCATGGTGATTTTACACAAGTGTAACAGTTAAAATGGCCTGGTTGTTTTAGAAGCTTCCAGTAGCTGGTCAACTAAATAAAGTGAAGCTTTCAAGCAGAGTATAGAGTTAACGTATCAACCTCCATCGTGGACTCAAGCTAAAACTAGCGGGTTGATGTCCCGTATCGAAAATCCAGTGACGCTGTTAGTGATGATTCTCTTTGTTTTGACGTCACATTTAGTATCGGCTTGCTTGGAACCTCCTTTTAGAGGTGATACTAAAAAAAGTACCAGGTACTATCCACAGTGGAAAACCCCCAAAAAGCATCGAGTCGAGTCCAGTTGTACTGTGCAGTGGAAAAGCCACAATAGTTCACTGGAATAACTAAAATAAATATCCTGAGATATCTCATCAGTCTCTGTGACAGTTTAGACTTTGTAAACAGCATTCAAAAGTGTGTCTGCGGATCGCGTACATTGACACTTTTCGACAGTCAGTCATTTTGCTCGTTCTCATTTGAAGAGGATCATTGAGGCTGTGATTCATAATGTTTGTCACTTGAGAGCGCTATTGTGCCACTGTTGAATTTGACAGCAACAAACAATGCAGCTCTTTTGCTCGGTTTTGGTATCAAAATTATCTTTGGAGGGCGGGTTTTGGAATGAGGGGCGTGGCTAATTCAACGGCTCAGTCACGTGAACTCTTCAGAATGCTAAAATCGGTTACAACACCTTTAATTTGTTTCTTTGTTCTTATTTTATTACTGACTGTTTCCTTGTCTTGAATAATTACTTGACAACTTGAAACTGTTTAACCAATTAACAAATTAGTCAGTTGTAGTTTTTGCATCGAGAATCATCAAATTTCACTAGTATTGGTTCTGACTGCTGAAATGTTGGTATCGGGACAACACTGCCTAGAATGTATATATAAATTATGCATGGAAGATCTTATTGTAATAACATTATGAAAAAGATGAGCTCATGTCATAAAAGTGTCAGCAACCCTGATTTAAGTTATCATTCATGTCCATTGCGCAAATGGTGTGGGACAAGTTACATGCTGAAGTTTAATACTTAGGGTTACAGGTTTGAGCTTATCATTGACTGTAAGTACTAGTGATGTGTCTAATCATGTCTATGATGCCATAAGCAGTTGCACTGTTCTGACCTCCAGACAGGGGGGAATGCAGTTCTTGGCATCTCGGATGCTGTCCCACAGCGGTGAGCTCTCTTTCCAAGCCAAACGCTCCAGTACCTGCTCCTCAATATGATTCAGATGCTTCACCACCTCGCGGAAAAGACCCTCCTCGGCCCGCACCAGCACTTCAATTACCTGAGACAGAGAGAGACTATTTGAGGCTTATGAATGAATGAAAGCATTTAATGGTTGTGTTCTATCACTATATTAGTTACCTTGTAAAAGTGAAAAGCGGGCAGATCAAAGATCTGTAAGACTCGTGGGAATTCTCCTGGTGGTCGGTACAAAAAAATCACAATCTCCAGACAGCAGGTGATCAAAGAGCGCTGAAACACATCCTGCTCGAGAACACCCTGAGACACAATATTGCACTCAGCAGATATAATTTACTAAAAAACAATGGTACACTCAAAAATGAAAATCTGGTCATTGAGTGCGTTTACATGCATGATCTTATAGCAATTATACGTTGTAATCTGGTACCTTGTACCTTGTACAAGTCATGTGTTAATTTTTCAGTGCAAAAAAAAAAAAAATACAGGTTTGGAATCACATGAGCATGAGTACATGGCAACAGAGTTACATTTTTGGGTGAAATACTCAGCTGATGCACAACAGTTTTGCAGAAGTCAAAAAAGAAAATGAGTGGTTGGTTGAATCATTTTACACACCAATCACTACACATTTTAAATTATATAATGTCTGAGGTTATACAGTAGATTATATTCATGGCTCATTTAAGGTGTATAGTGTGATTTAGCTTTTGAATGAAGGTGAAACATACTGTCAAGTCCATGTCTCCAAGCCGTTTCTTCTCCTGGTTGATGATGGCTTCCAATGATTTGTAATACAGAGCCTCAGCTAGGCAGAAATACTTCACTGCAACATCTGTGAGACAGGAAGCCCAAAATTGTGTAATATCAGTATTTGTGAGATTATGAGCTATAAGTTAAAGCACAAAGGAATAATGTGATGAACAAAACATGACATGAAGGATGCAAACCTCTGGCCAGACTCTTGTTTTCCTCGCCTGTTCCCTCATAATTCTGAAGGAAGATCTCCGACATCTCCTTCAGTCTGGCTGCTATAGAATCACTTGGGTCTCTCACACAAGATCTGTGTTTAAATTATAACAGAAAACAAAAGTGATTACAGTGATCATTACAGTATATGTTACTGAAATCACTGGAATTACTATAATGCATTTTTTTGGAATTACTATATAATCACAGTTTATTGAAATCCTTAATTCACATATAATGGTAAACACAGTCTGCTGGATTTAGTATAATCACAGTTCTTTGGAATCACATTTAAAAGGGATTACATAATACCATGAACTAGAATCAAATTTTACTGGAATCACTATAATCACAGTTAACTGGGATAAAATTTGAGAAATCACTGTAATTGCATTTTCCTGGAATAATTGGATTAACATTTTACAGTTTACTGGAATCACATTGTACTTGACTCATAATAATCAGTTTACTTGAATCATTCGATTCACAATTTACTGTAATCACAGTTCACTGGATTTACAATAATCATTGAAATTACATTTTTGTGGAATCAAATCAAATCAAAATCAAATCACTTTATTGTCACACTACCATGTACACAAGTGCAACAGTAGGTGAAATTCTTGTGTGCAGTTCCGAGCAACATAGCAGTCATGACAGTGACGAGACATATACCAATTACAACAAACAACATACTTACACAACAACAATTTACAAATCAAATGTACACATACTTACACAACACAATAATTATATACAATGTACAGTAGACAATACACACAATATAGAATACTCTAAGTAAGAGTATATGATATATATATATATATATAAGTAGTTGTATTGAGGAGAATATGTTGACAGTCCAGTGTGAGATTATAGATGAATAAAGTGCAGTGCAAATTATTGATCATGATAGATCAAGTGTTCAACAGTCTGACTGCTTGGGGGAAGAAGCTATCATGTAGTCGGCTGGTGCGGGTCCTGATGCTGCGATACCGCCTGCCTGATGGTAGCAGTGAGAACAGACCATGACTCGGGTGGCTGGAGTCTCTGATGATCCTCCGAGCTTTTTTCACGCACCGCCTTGTATATATGTCCTGGAGGGAGGGAAGCTCACCTCCGATGATGTTTCTGGCAGTTCGCACCACCATTTGCAGGGCTTTGCAGTTGTGGGCGGTGCTACTGCCGTACCAGGCGGTGATGCAGCCAGTCAGGATCCTCTCTACAGTGCTGGTGTAGAACCGTGTGAGGATGTGTTGGTTCATTCCAAACTTCCTCAGCCGTCTCAGGAAGAATAGGCACTGGTGAGCCTTCTTCACAACGGCCTCAGTGTGGACGGACCATGTGTGTTCCTCAGTAATGTGGACACCGAGGAACTTGAAATTGCTGACTCTCTCTACCGGTGCTCTGTTAATGGTGATGGGGCTGTGTTCTCTGTCTTTCTTCCTGAAGTCCACTACAAGATCCTTGGTCTTACTGACGTTGAGGGAGAGGTGGTGCTCCTGACACCAGCGTGTCAAAGTGTGCACCTCCTCTCTGTAGGCTCTTTCATCATTGTCAGTGATCAGACCTACCACCGTCGTATCGTCAGCAAACTTAATGATGGTATTGGAGCTATGTACAGGAGTGGGCTGAGAACACAGCCCTGCGGGGCTCCAGTGTTGAGGGTCAGTGATGAGGAGGTGTTGCTGCCCATTCTAACCACCTGACGTCTGCCTGACAGGAAATCCAGGATCCAGCTGCACAGCGAGTTGTTTAAGCCCAGAGCCCGGAGTTTCTCATCAAGCTTGGAGGGCACTATGGTGCTGAATGCTGAGCAGTAGTCTACAAACAGCATTCTCACATATGTGTTCCTTTTTTCCAGATGGGAGAGAGCAGTGTGTATTGTAGATGCAATAGCATCATCAGTGGAGCGGTTGTTGCGGTAGGCAAACTGCAATGGGTCCAAAGAGGGGGGCAGAACAGAGCAGATGTAATCTCTGATTAATCTCTCGAAGCATTTGCTGATGATGGGGGTCAGAGCAACAGGACGCCAGTCATTTAAGCAAGTGATTATAGCTTGCTTCGGTACAGGCACAATGGTTGATGTTTTGAAGCATGTGGGGACTACAGACAGGGAGAGGGACAGATTGAAAATGTCCGTAAAAACGCGGCTTTACGGATGTTCACCCATCGGAAGGATCAGGTTACATAAACCAACATCTGCAGTGTCAGCCGCGAGCGCTCTCTCCATGAGGGCGGTGTTATTGTCTTCGAAACGAGCATAAAATGTATTAAGTTTGTCCGGGAGAGATGCAGCGGTGTTCATGGCGAGTCTTTATTCCGTTTGTAGTCCGGGATGGTATTAATTCCCTGCCACATACTTCTGGAGTCAGTGGTGTTGAACTGACCTTCAAATTTGTGCCTGTACTGGCGTTTGGCTGCACTGATAGTGTTACGGAGGGCATAACTGGCTTGTTTACGCTTCCTCCGTGTAGAAGAATTAAAAGCGGAGGTCCGCGCAGTGAGTGCCGCGCGAACATCGCCGTTAACCCATGGTTTCTGGTTGGGGTACATCCTTATTTTTTTGGTCGGAACAATGACCTCTACGCACTTCCTGATGAAACACGTTACGCTGTCAGCGTAAACCTTGATGTCGTCATCAGAGGAGGACCGGAACATCTCCCAGTCCGCATGATCAAAACAGTCTTGTAGCGCAGAGTCTGATTGGTCCGATCAGCACTGAATCGTTCTGAGGGTGGGTGCTTCCCGTTTCAGTTTCTGCCTGTAAGCGGGCAAAAGCAGAACGGAAGCGTGGTCCGATTTTGTAGCCATCCCGGAAAGGAGAGTAACAATGGTCTAAAACCCGGTCCCCTCGTGTGTTGAACTTTATGTGTTGATGGTATTTTGGAGCGATTGTTTTGAAGATGGCTTTGTTAAAGTCCCCGGTAACAATGAACGCAGCCTCAGGGTGCGCGGTTTCCTGCTCACTTATACACCCATACAGTTCCCTGAGTGCCCGGTCTGTGTCGGCTTGTGGGGGGATGTACACAGCTGTGATGATGACCGCTGTGAATTCCCTCGGTAGCCAGAATGGTCGACACAGAAGCATGAGATATTCCAGATCAGGAGAGCAGAAAGACTTGATGAAATCACCGTTTACTGTTCTCTGGAATCCTTTTAATAACATTTAAATATAATCATATATTATTGGAATCACACTTCGGTGCATTCACTATAATTACAGTTAATTTGAATCACATTTTAAAAGAATCATTTTACTGGTTTCAAATTTACTGGAATCACTCTAATCACAGTTCGCTCTGTCACTCACTCGAAGTTGTGTCAATGTAGTGACACTAGGGGTTGCAATTGAGAGCCCCAAATACCTCTGATCTTTGAGAAAAGGCCAATGGGAAGTGGCGACTAGAATTTGCATGCCACTCCCCCGGACAAACGGGTATAAAAGGAGCTGGCTCGTAACCACTCATTCAGAGTTTTATCTTCGTTGCCGAGCGGTTGATTCACAGAGAGCTGAATTCCACTGCTGGCCCATTTACCTCTGCATACTTTTGGATTAATGGCGCATTACAGCGGTTTCTCCCCCTTGTGCAAGGATTGAGTGCAGAGAATACCCCTGGGAGCTTCGACAGCCTAAAAGAGTATATATTCTTACAAAGAGTATATTTTCTCAGAGTGGCACTGATGGAGAGCGTCTTTTTTAAACATGCCTTTCCGTCTGAGTTTAGTTCCTGGTTGTGGTCGCTACCTCTCCGGCTGTGATGGCCATGATCGCTGTCTCACCTGCATGGGCGCGAACATGACCATGGCAATGTTGTGGTCGTGGCTTTCCTTCTTAGGAGGGAAAGCCACTGCAGCTGCTCCCTGCCCTGGTCCTTCTACTTAGGAGTATGTGGCCGCATCGGTTAGCACTGGGGGTGATTTGGGGACCCCAATGGTAGTGGTTCTGCTGGGTAATCCCCCACGGACCTACCATTCCCAAGTACGCTTGTTTGCCCAAGTCGAGTTCTGGGATAAGGCGAGATTAATATCTTGTTATTTGCTCGGGATCAGGATGAGCTCTCGATCGCAGCATCGGAGAGCAGGCTGATCCAGTCAGACTCGACTGGGCTCCCACCTTACTTTCAGAACGCCGCTCATGGGCGCAACCCGCCACGTTCCCACTCTTCTCGGAGGTGCACGAGGAGCTCACGAAATCGTGGTATGCACCTTTTACTGACTGGACCCAAACTCTGAACTCTTCTGTGACCGCAAAATGCTGCAACCTGGCGGGATCATCCGAGACTCCCCTCCAGGGCCTATAAGCTCACATCGTCCCTGGTGACCAAGGCTTACAGTGCCACTGGGCAGGCCGCCTCCGCACTGCACGCCATGGCTCTCCTGCAAGTGCAACAGGCCAAGGCGCTGAGAGAACTGCACGAGGGTAGTCCTGACCCATCTTTTTTCTCGGGATGGAGATAAGACTCAATTTCTGTGATAGCAGTCAGTGCTGAACTGCCTTAAGTCATTCAGGTGGAGAACGGTGGTTGCACTGAAACAATTTCAGGGGCCACTGGGGCATATGGCATCCTCAGCGGCGGTCACGCCGCTTGGGTTGATGCATATGAGACTGCTCCAGTTCAGGCTTCAGAATCGAGTCCCAAGATGGGCATGGCACTGCGGCACACATCGCGTGGCCATCACGCCGAGTTGCCACCACTTGTTCGGCCCTTGGACGGAACTTGCATTTCTGCAGCCAGGAGTCCCCTTAGTGCAAGTGTCCAGGCATATCGTTGTTACGGCAGATGCCTCCAAGCGAGGCTGGGACACCGTGTGCAATGGGCAAGGTGCGGGATCCTGGACAGAGCTGTGACTGCATTGGCATATCAACTGCCTCGAGTTGCTGCTGGTATTGCTCAACCTGCAAAGGCTTCGGTCGTTAATCCAGGGCAAGCATGCACTGGTCCGGATGGAGAACATGGCGATGGTAGCGTATAAAAACTGCCAAGGCAGCTTACGCTCACGTCAAATGTCGCAATTCGCCCACCGTCTCCTCCTCTGGAGTCAGCAGCAACTCTATTCGTTGCGAGCCACTCACATTCCAGGCAACCTCAACGATGCAGCGGACGCACTGTTGCGGCAGGTCATGCTCAGGGGAGAGTGGAGACTCCACCCGCAGAATTACATTTTAAAAGAATAACAGTTCACTGGAATCACTACAATTACATTTTACTGGAATCATTGGTTTCACATTTTACTGTTATCACAGTTCATTGGAATCTCATTTTACTGGAATCACTATAATCACAGTTCACTGGATCACTATAAATGAAGTTATTAAATGAAAGTTCGGGAGGACCTGGTTCATCTAATCTGCCAATCAACCTGCAGGCTGCTGAGTATATAAACCGCTGCTTACCTCACTCTAGCGACAGTCTTTCCACCATTTGGCCCTGCCCACAGATCCATGCAATGTCCTTTTACTCCACATGAAGCATTTGTCCTCCTTATCGGATAAGCTATTTTATCAAAATAATTATGTTATTCAATGGAAGCTGCCGCAGCAGCTCACTATTTGCATACATTGTGATAATGGTGGCTATCACTTAAACAGTGGTTTTCTACCCTGCCTTTCTTCCTTTTTAATCATTACTCGCCAAAACAGATCCTATTGCGTTGAGGCTGCCTCCGCAAGTCCAGCCACTGCTTTGCCGTTTTCCAGTGCTACCGCTTCATATGGAAGCGCACAGATCTTTTCATCTTAACTGTCTACATTTATTCCCACGCACTTCATTGTTTTAATTCCGTTATAACGCACAGTTGGTTCCTCTTAGCTTAACTGCGGTGCTTCAGCTGTCTCCTCTCTCACACTCTCATAACTCCTGAGAAAACTCCTCATACATTGGAGCTTGAGGAGCCCAGTGTGAAAGCTGGAGGAGCTGAAAATGCAGTGCCAGCAGAAGCCTGGTCTCTGATTTCTTGGAGGTAAGGTGGAGTATCTCCTCCTCACAAAACTACTGCAATGCAGATGCATCACCCATACAAGATGTATATTGTACAGTAGGTGGAGGTCATACTCCTAAGGAGAGAATGGCCACAAGTGAATCCTTCAATAATGATCGCAAGTCCATTTCTCTTGCATTTCCATATGCAGTGCAGAGCTAAAGCTCTTTTTTTTCTCAAATCATTTTATGCTGTTGTTCACATTGTTTCTAAAGCTGTACAATATTTCACAGGAAGACCATTTCCTTATGCAGTACAGAGCTGCAGCTCTCTTTATTACTAGATAGTTTTATGCTGTTGGTCATATTATTGTTTCTAAATGCCTCTATTATTTATTTTTCTTCTCTCTAGACTTATGTCCCCATAATGTGCGCAAATGTGCCGTCCAGGTGCCGCAACTGCGGAACCTTTCAGGCCGTGCCACTAAGCCTCCCACAACTCCGAAACATTGCCGTGTTTTCCTCTTATTAAAAGTCTAGGGGATTAGCTCATAAATATATACCCATCGCAAACCACAATTCAGCAAGGTACTTTACTCAGCGGCACCCACCATTCGAATGCAGTGTGAGCCTAAACAATTTGGCCACAGGTTCTCCCGTTTGAATGCAGTGTGAGCCTCAGCACATTGGTCGCAGGCTCTCCCATTCGAATCTCAGGGTGGGCTCTCCCATTCAAATGCAGTGAGAGATTTTATGTCATTCACTTCATGGGCTCTTTTGTCCGAAACGCAGTATGAGCTCTCCCATTCGAGTGCAGTGGTGGTGCAGTAATCTTAAGAGCCTTATATAATTTCCGGTTAGCCTTCGCATTGGCTTTTCTTTCGCTCATGGTTAAAATGAGCCCAACACACTGAACTTGATATAAACTCCAAAATAACCTTTCCTTACAGGCATGTATAAATGTAATAAAGCCATTTGTGCCCTATTTGATACTGCCGCAGCAGTGCCCCGGCCATGCGAAATGTAATAAAGTTATGTATTCCTAACTAAAAATGTGCTTCCCCTACAGGCGTGTACAAACGTAATTGTCATGTTTTTCCTAACTAACATTTTGCTTCCCTTGCAGCAGGGATGGATTACTGACTGGGCAAATGGAGCTTTAAGGTTGCACCATCCAATTTGGTGATCTCCCTGCTCGAAAACCCATCAACAATGAAAACGAAAATAACCGCCCCCTTGGAGATAATTGGCCCCGAGGCCTTTGCAAGTCATTATCCGTCCCTGCCTTTCAGGTATGTATAAATGTAATGGTTTTGTTTTCTTAACTAAGTTTTGCTACCCTTACAGGTGTGTACACAGTTATTTCTATTTTCTCCACAGGTGCTTTCAATTTCTATATTCCAAACATTTGTAGAACTGCACTCACAGGAGCTCCTTCACTAATAAATACATTTAATGTAGAGATATTCCTCGAGCCCCTCCTTTGCGGAGAGCAAATCACATGCATTTACCCTTTATCACTCAAAGATTATATGGGCAGACGAACTCATGAAAAACATTTAACCAGAATCCCATTTCATTTCATTTCACCCGAATCATTGGAATTAAATTGTACTATAATCACAATTCAATGGAATCACCATAATCACAGTCATAGGGATCATTAGAATCCCATTTGAGTGGAACCACAGTTTACTGGAATCACTATAATAACATGGAACTGAAATAACATTTTACTGGAATCAATATAATCACAGTTTACTGGAATAATTTTATTTTAATGACAGTTCGTTGGAATTACTGGAATCAAATTGTCCTGGAACCACTCCAAAAATATCCAATGGAATCACATTTTACTGGAATAACTACAGTATGATCTCAGTTCACTTGAATCACTATAATCAATATTCATTGGAATCACATTTAACCTGTGATTGCAGTAGAATGTCTGTGAATATAAGTGCTTTACAGCTTGTATTTAGCTGTATGTAGCAGATTGTGATCAACAGATGTGAAAATAATTTGAAATGTATTACCTAAATGTGTCTCTGAGTGTCATGCTGGGTCTGTGTTGGAATCCTGTCAGCAGCGTGTGCAGTCGGCCCACATTCTGCATTGCAATGGAAACAGGGGTACCGACGCTGCTGTCCGGCATGTACCTCCTTCCTGTCAGAGTCGACGATACTTTAAGAGCAGACGTCTGTGACACACACACGCAGGCACGCACGCACACACACACATTTAATGATAAAGATGACATCATTAATGTTCATAAAGTCATTAAACAAGTTTAATTATGAATATATTTACAAATGTCCTTAAATTCTATATTTATTAATTATACTAAAATGAGTGACTGTTCAGGAACTCAAATGAGACAGAATTTTTTCAGCATGCGTACTGTGAAAGAGTTTTGAAGCGTGTTGGGAGGTCGTTCCTGGTTCTCTATCCCCTCAGAGAAACAGGGTCCTGGAGTACCAATGTCTTCTCTTGCTGCTTCTCCCAGAAATATTCTGTCATCCAAAGAACCGGACGATAACACGTGTTCCTCATACACACGGTTCAGAGATGTGCTGCAGAAACAGAGAGTGAGGAGATCACAAACTACTGTAAGAAAATCTGAGACGTTTAATGTGAAATTAATGTTCAACTGTAAAGTGACTCACAGACTGTCACCAAAATTGACTGGCTCCAAGAATCCGGTCAGTGTGTCTTCTTTACCTTTCAATACCTGTCAGAGCAAAAAAAAAACATTTAAATAAAAGAGATATATAGAGAGAGAAAAAAGGAACTGATAAATTAATTTGATTGGATTACGAAAAGTAAGCCATGATATTATTGTGTTTCCCCACCCATGTGGTCTTTCCTACATCAGCAGAAAAGAAAAGTCGTTTCAGAGGTGGAGAAAGTTACTACATTTTGATGAAATTGTACACTGGTGAATCGTGCACAATAAGACCAGCAAAATTCATTCAGAGATTAAAGAAGATACATTTTGATTTTATGTGGACACAGATCAAAATAAAGGCCATATAGAGATGTATTGCATAGATCTTTTGTGTTATATCCAGTACCTTTCGTTCAAAAAGTTTCTTCATGAAAGGTTTCCAGAAATGTTCCTTCACTCCTTTGGCCTCCAGCACCAGCCCATCATGCAGTTCACACAGCTGCTCAATGAAACATAAAGATCCTGGACCTGGTTTATAATCTTTACTGCTGAAGTCTTCAGGCAGTCCTGCACACAAACACACACATAAACACCAATGTTATGTGGATCTTCAGTGATCTCCTAATGTCTGGACAGCTGATTTCTAAAGTTTCTAAAGTGTGTGTGCATGTGCATGCGTGCGTGTGTTTATATCACCTTTAAATGAAGGGTTGAGTAGATCTTTACGGCTGGAACACAGCAGTGAGTTGCAGTAAACCAAATCCAGAGCGCACAAGAGCAGGTGATACGAGTTTACCAGATCATCACTGATCATCGGGAAATTTCCTGCATAACAGAGCAAGACAAAAAGAGAGAAATTACATTTGTGTTGACTAGTTGAAAAGGAAATGTGTCAAAAACACAAAAGGTTATCAAGAGATTGATTGAAGCATTTTAAAGGTACAGCAAAGATCCCTGTTCTTATCGAAAACATATTTTTGCTGTCTGGAGGTTAATGAAGTATATGATCTTTCAATATTGTGGTGTTATATATGTTATATATATATATACCATATGTGGTGGTGGCGTAGTGGCTAAAGCACAGGGCTGTTAATCAGAAGGTTGCTGGTTCAAACCCCACGGCCACCACCATTGTGTCCTTGAGCAAGACACTTAACTCCAGGTTGCTCCGGGGGGATTGTCCCTGTAATAAGTGCACTGACAGTTGCTTTGGATAAAAGTGTCTGCCAAATGCATAAATGTAAATTATGTTGTTCAGCTCAGTGTATTGGTTTCTGGGTTCTTTGACAGCCCCACTCCGTAGATGATTTTCCATAGAACTAGAGAATAAGACGTTATTTATGGAGCTAACAGGTTCTCCAATGGCATCAGGCTGTAAAACACTTTTCTAATTGAAAACTTTATTTTTAGTTGTGAACATACATGATGTTTCTTTAGATGAAGCTATATGGTCTACCAAACATATCAGAGAAAGTTAAAGGACATTAGCAGAACACCACTATTAACTGGACTACAGACATATGGAGACAGGCTGCAAGATCCACATCAACAACAGGAAAGGTCTTGTGCTGTTAAGCCACAGTGTTTGGATTTAAAAGTACCAGAAAAAGAAGGCAAAGAAAGCATTGAGCCTAAATGTAAAAACAGTGATATCACAAATAAGGCTCCATTCATGAAATACACATTTTAGTTTTTACCCCATGTCTGTTAGATTTGAGGTAATTTACATGATAGTGTATTCCTAAAAATTGATAAATTGCACTTTTAGCAGATATGTACATTTAAAACGTACAGCCTATGCTCTATATCTTCCAGTAAAATGGACCAGAAAAAAAAAAAGAGTTGACATCATTTAACAGTGACCCATCTCATTATATACTGTCTCATTCAGTATAATGTAAGTATGCTAGTACTCCATTCCCAGACTTCTCCATGAGTAAAACCCTTAAAGAGCCAGCCAGACAGTAGAGAAGCAGACATGTTGATAACATGAATACATGCTCTTATACTGACTCAGAAATCATTAGCCCACCCACTTGTATATATACAACAGATTTGATTACTACATGCAGGCCTGAAAACATGCACTACGCATTCTGTGCATCCCCTCACTTCTTTACATTTCATATACATAAAAGGATTTATTATTGTTCCAATTTCATTATAAAACAATACATTTGTAATAGAAAAAAAAATGGTCTTACTCACATGCAATTTCTCTTTATATTCTTCAGGTAATGCGAC
The DNA here is from genome assembly GCF_025860055.1 of Xyrauchen texanus. Lineage (NCBI taxonomy): Eukaryota > Metazoa > Chordata > Actinopteri > Cypriniformes > Catostomidae > Xyrauchen > Xyrauchen texanus. The sequence goes on from NC_068324.1 coordinate 24,258,587, forward strand.
AATCATAGACATTTTAATGTTTAGACAGTAGTAAGCATGTTTCCCTGCTAGCAGAGCTGAAGAATGAGTGTTACCCAGCAGGAAAGGAGGAGAGGGACACAAACCTGCCCCAGCCGTGCCTGCTGTGCTCATTCACACACAGGCAAGCCCCGACATGTCATTTGTGCGGTTGCTATGATAAGTGATGCATACTGCACAATAATGCAATCAGCTGGAACCCTTTATATCTGCTGCTCTCAGCTTGAGGGTTCACTCTAGGTGGTGTTTGATAAAGCTAGCATCACTATTACTATTGGGTTAGGATTTGAACAAACTCTTAACACAATGTAACTTTGTGAAACGTATGCATTTGTGTTACAGACATGACTGTTACCTCAAATCATGCAGCTTGTTAATGAGACATGTGCTAATATTTTGTAAGGGATCAGACTTACGATTTTCATGTGGTGTACAATAAAATAGGCAGAAAAATTCCATACCCTTACACTGAAGGAGGGACACCAGTCATACAGTATCTAGAGACCAGAATATCTAGAGACTTCAATTGGGGTGGGCTAATGTTAGGATTGGCCCTTAAGTATCAAGTCAGGTCTGCTGTTCCTGCCTTGATCCGGATCCTTGCGAGGGCAGAAACGAGTGTCACATTTACAGAGCATGCATCAAAGATTTCTCATACTTTATTGTTCAGCACAGCATTATGTATCTTTGTAAGAACAGGAAAAGCAGTACACTAACTACATTATCCAATGAGATTAAACATTACTCTATTTGGAAAGACGTATAAAGATTCTGAATTAATTATGTAAACGATTATTTCGTAACCTCCGTTCCCTGATGGAGGGAATGAGACATTGTGGCGATGTAGTGACACTAGGGGTCGCTCTTGGGAACCCCAAACACCTCTGATCTTTGAGAAATGGCCAATGGGAATTGGCAAGTGGAATTTGCATGCAACTCCCCCGGACACACGGGTATAAAAGGAGCTAGCTCGCAACCACTCATTAAGGTTTTGTGCTGAGGAGCCGAGACAGGGTCCCAGCCATTTCTTTTTTCTTTTCTTTCTTTTCTTTATTTATTAGGGACCATGCACAATTTCAAACATAACCGGGGTCTCAGAACCATATATGAGTATTCCGGACCGCACTCCAGGCACGTGTCCTTGACAGACAACACCTGCAGGTACCCTACCCTCTTGATGGAAATGATCACAGTCAGGAGGGCGGTCTTCAGCTCCAACTGACTCCAAAGGCTCAAATGTGGCTCCCCGTAGGTCCCTAGGACCAAGGAGAGATCCCATGAGGAAATGAGGTGCGGTCTAGGAGGATTCAACCTCCTAGAGCTTCTAAGGAACCCGATTATCAGGTTGTGCTTCCCTAGGGACTTACTGTCAACTGCATCGTGGTGCGCCAGGAAGGAAAGAACTGACCTGACTGCACATCTCTGGGGGTCTTCGCGTCGGGAAGAACACCACTTAGCGAACAGATGCCACTTCAAGGCATACAGGCACCTCATAGAGGGGGCCCTAGCCTGAGTGGACGTTTCTACCATCATGGGTTGTAGGCCACTTAGGCCTTCCACGTCCCGTCCAAGGGCCAGACGTGGAGATTCCAGAGGTCTGGTCGTGGGTGCCAGATGGTGCACCGTCCCTGAGAGAGGAGATCTCTCCTCAGGGGAATTAGCCTGTCACGAGTAATGTGGGGCTACTGGCCCACCCAGAGAACCAAGTCTGAGTGGGCCAGTATGGTTCTACTAGGATGACCTGCTCCTTGTATGTCCGGGGAGTGGCATGCAAATTCCCAAATTCCCATTGACCTTTTCTCAAAGATCAGTGGAGATTGGAGTTCCCAAGAGCCACCCCTTAGTGTCACTACATCGACACAACGTCGAGTGAGTGACAGATAAGTAACCCCCATCATTTCCCCCTACCCAAACCCACTCTGTTCCTCAACAAACATCCCTGTGGTCAAAGCCTAAATTACACAATGCACACATATAAACACACAAACTAAAATATTTCAGATAATAAAAAATATAAAAATCCACAAACGAAGAGAAAGAAAGAAATCCACAAAGAACAGAATCCACAATTACTACCAAAATTTTGTCTGTCTCCACATGGTCCTCAATGAGTGCCTTCCAGAAAGGACACTGTCGCATTTCCTACCATACGTGTCCAATCTGCCAAGCCACTTATATTATATATTTTCAAATGCCGCCACCATGCCTGAATTTGAAATGGGGGCGCGCCTATTGACTTCCATCCTCTAAGAATTATTTGTCTGCCAATCATTGCACTAGACTGGACTCAACATTAAGTATATTTGTCACCTACTTCAATAACCACCCCATCACCCAATATACATTGTCTGTGGCAGAATGAAATGTGAGTATCAAAAACCTCACAGATAAAATTCTGGACTCTAATCCAAAATTCTTGAATCTTAGTGCAGAACCATAGAGCATGGGCTCTGTCTCCATCCTCCAAATGACATCGCCAGCAGGTAGGTGTGTATTTTAAACCAAGCCTAAACAATCTAGAGGGAGTCCAGTAGAAACGATGCAAAATCTTAAACTGAATTGCATCCCTAGACATGGTTTTAAAATAAAATTAAATTCTTTCCCACTCCCCATCCTCCAATACCAAGTTCAAATCTCTTTTCCATAACCTCTTAAGAGCTGTTAAGTCCCCATCAGCAAGACTCTGAATCAACAAGGAATAACACACTGATGTTTCAAGCCCCTTTCCAAAAGCTGTGAGCACCATACAGACCATACAGAGGGTGTCTGCAGCTTTAGGAAGATGTGTACTATCAACAAAAACAGTACAAAGTAAATGGCACAGCTGTAAATACCTGAAAAGTTGAGACCTAGAAAACCCAAATTGCTGTGTTATATTTTCAAATGATCTCAAAGCTCCGTTTTCATAAAGGTCACCAAGTGTAGCAACACCACTCTCCATCCATTCTTTCCAGCAAAAGGGTACTTGTTAATACATAATTTGGGGTTCAGTCATATCTGAAATCTGAAATGAATCCATTAGTTTGCACTGCCGCTACTGGTTGTTTATAAAGTATCTTAATCCACCCAATAAAAGATCCCAAACCCGTAAATTTCAAAAATCTTAAAAAGATAATCCTATTCCACCCAATCAAACGCCTTCTCGGCATCAAGTGAGATGGCAGTGATCTGGGTCTGATCATTCGCTACTGACCACATAATATTTATAAAACAATATTTATAAAACATCTAATATTATCAGAAGATCTACAGCCACAAATAAACCCAACTCGATCTACACTCACCTAAAAGATTATTAGGAACACCATACTAATACTGTGTTTGACCCCCTTTCGCCTTCAGAACTGCCTTAATTCTACGTGGCATTGATTCAACAAGGTGCTGAAAGCATTCTTTAGAAATGTTGGCCCATATTGACAGGACAGCATCTTGCAGTTGATGGAGATTTGTGGGATGCACATCCAGGGCACGAAGCTCCCGTTCTACCACATCCCAAAGATGCTCTATTGGGTTGAGATCTGGTGACTGTGGGGGCCATTTTAGTACAGTGAACTCATTGTCATGTTCATGAAACCAATTTGAAATGATTCAAGCTTTGTGACATGGTGCATTATCCTGCTGGAAGTAGCCATCAGAGGATGGGTACATGGTGGCCATAAAGGGATGGACATGGTCAGAAACAATGCTCAGGTAGGCCGTGGCATTTAAACGATGCCCAATTGGCACTAAGGGGCCTAAAGTGTGCCAAGAAAACATCCCCCACACCATTACACCACCACCACCAGCCTGCACAGTGGTAACAAGGCACAATGGATCCATGTTCTCATTCTGTTTACGCCAAATTCTGACTCTACCATCTGAATGTCTCAACAGAAATCGAGACTCATCAGACCAGGCAACATTTTTCCAGTCTTCAACTGTCCAATTTTGGTGAGCTCTTGCAAATTGTAGCCTCTTTTTCCTATTTGTAGTGGAGATGAGTGGTACCCGGTGGGGTCTTCTGCTGTTGTAGCCCATCCGCCTCAAGGTTGTGCGTGTTGTGGCTTCACAAATGCTTTGCTGCATACCTCGGTTGTAACGAGTGGTTATTTCAGGCAAAGTTGCTCTTCTATCAGCTTGAATCAGTCGGCCCATTCTCCTCTGACCTCTAGCATCAACAAGGCATTTTCGCCCACAGGACTGCCGCATACTGGATGTTTTTCCCTTTTCACACCATTCTTTGTAAACCCTAGAAATGGTTGTGCCCATTGAAAATCCCTGCGTGAAAAATGGCTGCGTGAAAATCCCAGTAACTGAGCAGATTGTGAAATACTCAGACCGGCCCGTCTGGCACCAACAACCATGCCACGCTCAAAATTGCTTAAATCACCTTTCTTTCACATTCTGACATTCAGTTTGGAGTTCAGGGGATTGTCTTGACCAGGACCACAACCCTAAATGCATTGAAGCAACTGCAATGTGATTGGTTGATTAGATAATTGCATTAATGAGAAATTGAACAGGTGTTCCTAATAATTCTTTAGGTGAGTGTATATGTATAATAGATTTTTAGACAGATGTTACATCTAACTAGATCAGGGAAATTGAACGTTAACTTTTACACTCATTAGGGCCTTTATCTTTGTTAAGAATGAGACTGATCAGGGCTTGCGTCATGGCAGTAGTTCACCTTTCTTTAATGACTCTGTGTAAACTTCTAACTATAAGTGGAGCCATTTCTGTGACAAAAGATCTAAAAAATTCTGCAGCAAAACCATCTGGCCCTAGTGCCTCATCTGTTGGCAAGTGTTTAATAACCTCAACAAGCTCCTCCAAAGTAATAACTGAGTCAAAGTCTTTTTGATTACTTGTCAATTTAGGGAGTTCTAATGGCTCTACAAAGTTTTGATTTGAAACCTTCTGTAGGGTCAACGGTGCTCTAAAGCGTCTACACAGCTTTTCATCACTTTGAATCCATGAAAAGATTGAAGTCTCCATCCAAAACCATATCATTAAGGATCCCAACTGCTTGTAACTTTCCCTCAAAATCTATAAAAAATTTCTGATCATCGGTATTGGGTGCATAAATATTAGCCAAAATAAGATTTTGCCACCTGTATGTCACGATTCACTGTTGTCTGCCCTGTGTTTTGCCTCTGTCATCTGTTCCCCATGGACTACACTTCCCATCATCCCCTGCTCTGATCACCTCCAGCTGTTCCCCATTGTTCCTCACCTGTGTTTAATTTTCTCATTAGTCTTTGTGTATATAATGCCCTGATTTCTGTTCAGTCTTTGTCAGTTGTTGAATATGTTTAGACCTACCACATTTTGCCCTTGCCCTTGCCCTTGCCCTTGCCCTTGCCCTTGCCCTTGCCCTTGCCCTTGCCCTTGCCCTTGCCCTTGCCCTTGCCCTTGCCCTTGCCCTTGCCCTTTGTGGATATTTTCTCCGGTTTATGTTATTGTTTCCCATCACGGATGTTTGATTTTTTACCTTGTTTGTTATTATTGTTTTTCATTAAAATCCTAGCAGCATCTAAATCCAGCTCTCCTGACTTGCTTCACTGGTTACACTGTATTTCAGCCAAAACAATAATGACTGAGACATTTAAATTGTAAATGTTTATCAATGTGATGACTCCCCTACTTTTACTCAAAGCAGTACTATAAAACACATCCCCACCCCACACCCTGGCAAGTTTTTCAGCTTTCTGTGGAGAAAGGTGAATTTGTTGAAGGAACACTATATAATTTTTTTTATGAAAAGATATAAGGGGCCTTGGTAGCTCAGCAAGTAAAGATGCTGACTACCACACATGGAGCCGCGAGTTCTAGGGAATGCTGAGTGTCTCCAGATACGCTTCAGAAACTTGACCATATCTTGACAATCTTTGCCCTTTGGGTATTCAAACGAAATTAACATTATTACATTTGCTTAGATTTTTCATATCCTCTTATTTTTACAACATCTGATCCGTATCAGATTTGGTGGATGGCGGGTTAGACTGCAGCTCTTTTCCAGCTGCTTCCAGAGACTCGATTTTCTTTTCAGCCTCATCAATTCTTGTGATCAGGATAGAAAATTTCGCCTCCATAGATGTGATCGCTCAACATATTTCTGCAAGGCCCTACATATTGATTGAGATTTTCTTTAGCATTGCATACATTTTTGCAATATCTTGAACAACATCCTGAGGTGCGCTGCCATTCCCAACTGGACCCCCGCCATCTTGTTATTGAGAGGCGTCAGACGTGTATGACCGTAAATGTCCCCACAGGGTGACGATTACAAATTCTTCGACATCCTACACTCCCCATGGAGTTTAACAATCAAAACTAAACCACTGAGTATTGTTGATTGAAAGGATAATTATAGCAAAGTGTAACGAGAACGCCACAAGGCTGCTTCCAATCGCATAGCGTCATGTGACCATTTTTTAATGTAGCCACAAGACATACAGTACTGTTAATAATATGCATGTAAATATGACTTTAGTGTGACACAATCACTACTCTTTTCTGTGTAAAGTTATAGCCAATTTGACAACTTTGTTGCCATGACAATGTAATATCAATGTGGCAGGGTGGAGGGCGGGGAACTACACACCCGGTCCTGTATTAGGCTAATTACGCCTCCGTGAGGGATAAAGGTCGACTGCGGGGGATCGTGCGGGAGAGAGAGATCGTTTACGGACATGTCCGTCATGTGTGTGTTTGTGTCTTCTTTTAAGTTTATCATTAAACTATTATTTATATTGAAAAGCCTGTTCTCGCCTCCTCCTTTCCATTGATCCCTTTACACTGGTGCCGAAGCCCGGGAAGGAGGAGGGATGCCCGTCGCGGAGTCCTCGACACTGCCCTCCACCCAGGGGAGCGCCACTGCCATCCACCGGGGGAGGGAGTAGACCGACCAGCGGACGAGGTGAACGGCCTCCGTCCGCGAGGCGAGTGGGGACTGGACTCCTCGACCGCCTGGAGCGATGGAGCAGCTGCCAGGGGCGGAGGAGAGCCCTGCCATCCCCCAGATATGCGGAGGGGTCGATGTAAGACCGCCGTCTGCGAGGGGAGGAGGGAAGTGTCTCCCCGACCGCCTGGAGCAGTAGGGCCGCTGCCAGGGGCGGAGGAGTGTCCCCACGAGTCGCCGAGAACGTGGAGGGGCGTTCTTTCCGCCGGGGGTCGTGAGTCTGACTCCGGTCTGCCCGGGGAGAAGCGGCTATCATCCGCCTGAGAGGGTGGAGTAGTGATCGAGGACAATGCGACGGTGTGTCAGAGAACCGGTGAGTGTTTTTTAAAAAATTTGTATCTCTCTCTCTCTCCTCTCTCTCTCTCTCATTTAAATTGTACAGTGTTTTTTTGGGGGGTAATACACTGTTACCCCTCCCATTTTAATAATTTCTGTTTCCCTCACCTTGCCCCCTCCCTCGTCCAGGTAGATGGGGATGACCTGCCGGCAGACCAGGCTTTAAGCACGCCCTGCCCCAGGGAAAGGGGGGGAGGTGTACGTCAGGCTGGGGGCTCCCCAGCCTGAGAGAACGAAGGAGGAATGTGGCAAGGCGGAGGGCGGGGCTGGGTTGTGATCATACACACAAATTATAAGCTTCACGTTTTTGCGTTTAAACCCTCCAAAAATCAACATTATACCATAAATGCTGTCGAATGAGCTTAACTTGTATTGAAACTCAAAATCAAAAAGGAACACTTCTGATTTGTCTGCAAATTTCAAAGCACTTGTTCAGTTTTCCTCATAATGTCTACATGCATTGTAAAGTATAATCCTATTTTGTGTAGGTCAAAGATGCAGTAATTCATATTTTGATAAAAAAAATATAATTCTTGCAGGCCCGCTTAAAGGGTTAAACAAGTGAAACCTTTCAACAAGTCAGGAATGTGTTTCAAGACAAATTCACCTGGAGCTTAAACAAACATTAACCAAATGTGATGAGCATATGTGTGATTATATATGAGGAAATCCTCTGTGTCCCCATTAACATGTGACTGATTCAAACATGCCTGTACAGGCCCAAACAATGAGCCCAGGTCACATGATCTTGCTCTCTGTGCTCTCAGCCAATAGCTGCCTGTCTTTATTTTAGACACACACTGTATGGCTTAAGACTCTCTTTAGGGACCCTACAGGAGGAACATAACCCTTAAACACTGCATCTCCTCCTGCTCCTTTAGTCCCTAGTTACAACATTGTTGTGTCAATAAAAAAATAAAAATTAAATGACAATTTCGATTTTGTGTATTTTGATCATGATAAATGTAGTCCTTCATTGAACTATGGCTTATCATACTCTGTTAAAATGCACTGTGAAATACTATTGTGAGTGATCTGTTACCTTTAGCATGTATGAAGAGGATCCAGCAGAAATTGAAGACCTCAGTGACAGTGCAGGGATATCGTCTGAGGACACAGGAAATATCAGCTCAGTATAAAGGTCAGAGGTGTCTGTTATACTGTATGTGAATGTTCATTTCTTCCATGCTTCTAGACATTTTTATGTAAATTTATATTACATTTTTTGGAGTGTTTATAAATAGAAACATTTAAACTGTGAAATCTCAAATCCAGATGCATGAAATGTAATAGTTTGCTCATTTACTTCAGACAATTGACGTATCATGAGATTCTTTATCTTATACAAACACACACATAATGAAGTTCATACATTGTTCATGTACTTGCCATAAACTCACCTCTGTTTCCGGCCTCTGTGTGTTCTTGGTAATTCTTCAGTGGGTGTTTTAAATATATCTTTGAATATGGGCACATATTTTTTAAAGATGACAGACGTGACAGTGAAGTTTCTCTCTAGTTTCTCGGTACTCTGCTGGAACTCTTTGGGCAGGTTGGTCATGTCCTGCCATTTCTTCAATTTATTAAAAAACTCTATCAAACTGAGAAATGAAATGAAGAAAACTCTTATTCAAGGGGTGAGGGTAGACATTTTGCATGGCATCTACGCTAATGTTCTTCTATTTGTTTATAATCATAATAATAACTTTATTTTTATAGCACCTCACAACACATAAAATCAAAACACACTTAGTAAAAGAATTTAGTTTCTCTCTCTCAACTTCATGATATGTATCCCAAGGTTAACAGAGCCTGCCAGATATTGCTCCGGTCCTGCCTGATGTCCTACTCCCACTGTCCACTGTCTCTGATTGATGACTACTAACTGCAGCCAGTGCCAACCAGACATCACTTCAGTCTACGGCGATATATTTCAGAGGATAAACTGCTGCCAATCCCAAACATAAGACATGGGATACTTCACTGGCCACTGCCTGAACTTTTAAGTACTTTTAAGTACTTTTTCAATCTACTTTTTTAAGTAACTATCAATCTCTACTTTAATTCTCACTTTCATATTCTTCTTCCACCTACTAGGCAGGGAGGAGAGTATATAGTAAGAAATTACTTAAATATTGATGTTTCTCACCCGTATCTATCATATTGCATAATACTGTAGATTTAACCACTGGAATTATATTGATTCATTTTATCCTGCCTTTATGTGCATTTGGAGCTTTAAAATGTAGGTACCAATTAATTTGCAATGTATGGACTTACAGAGCTGAGATATTCTTCTAAAAATCTTAATTTATGTTTAGCAGAAGAAAGAAAGTCATACACATTTTGGGATGGCATGAGAGTGAGAATTTTTTTGGGTGAACTATCCCTTTGAGCAAAATATAATTGTGAATCCTCATTTCTTTCATGTTACCCTTGTAAATGCCTGATTAAGATTGTATGACAAAAACGTTACTGTGTAAAAATAAATAAAGTAATCTTTGCAGAGACAGCAGTGTGTGGGACCTTCTCCTATTTCATATCAGTGCCCCCCTCCCCCCTCCCCCCCCACACACTCCTACTGATTACCAATCAGGTGTGATAGGGTTCTTTTTTGTTGTTGTTGTTTATTTGATTAGGGGTGAAAATGACCCAGACATATACTTTCCAAGTTTCCAAGTTTCAGAATATTTCACCTAAATATCAATTTATGATATGGTGTAGCAAGATGGCAACAACTTATTTTCTTTCTCTTTCTCATCTTTAATAAAAAATAAGAAAAACTCAACATAATGCATTTTTTGTAAATTGAAATGCAGTTATTAAAGTAACCAATAAATGCTGTTTTTAAGCCGCATTCAATTTTATTTAGTCTCCAAGAGAATTTCCTGGGTCACACTTGTTGAAGTGTTGCCCAAATTCACTTTTCAGTATGTTTCTTCTACATCATGATTTGTTTTTATTTTTTGCTGCATATTTGATGAGTTATCCAGATGGTGTTGTGTACTGAATACAGCTGAACTTTATCTACAAGTAACATACTGCAGTTTTACAGATTATTGAGAAAACATGAATGTTGCCATATGTCAACACTGTATAACAATGGGAAAAAATTGCTGAAGTACTACAAAGGAATTGCACTAATACATTTTCTCATTGGGAATTTTTATAGATAGTGCATGTCATCTATTATATTATTGAATTTATTTATTTATTTGGAAAAGTTTACCATAACATAACTGCATTTATGCATAAATAACACAATTATAATTTGTATTTCTACTTTTCAGACAAAAATTCAAATAGCAAGAAGAGTGTGCAGTACACTGTTCTGTTTGAGAACAATGACGATGAGCTCGGCTTTACTCACAGTGAAAATATTGAAGAACACATGATTATCATTCACTCAGTTTTTGCTTGTTGGAGTTCCAAGTCTACAATATACATGAATAAAATTAACATTTCTTGAATTAAATGAAGGATAAACTGATTCTTTTTTAAAAAAGAAAATCGTTTTTGAACCATTTTCCATTGCGGTACCATTTCCATTTAAATTTAGAAATATTTCCCTTTATTATTTCTTTTTTTATTAATATTATTTCTTTTTAAATTATTATTAGAGCTATTTTATGCCAGAAATAGCTCTAATAATAATTCCAAGTGTGGAAAAAATATTCAACTGTTAGTACATAATGCATAATATACAGTGTTACAATTGTACATATGTACTGTTTATAAAATCACAAATAACTGCTATTATTTTGTTATGATCATCAAACTTTATCTATTTAGTCTATTTTTCTGTTGCTGATCTGTAAGACTGTACAATACAAACTCATTGCTGAAGATAAAAGCAGCTCTCCAGATGCTAGCTGATCTGTATGCTGTCTTGGCAATAAGAAAACATGTTGCTGAGCAACAATAATTAAACATTGTACTGTCGCTTTAACAGACCACTGACAAATGCAGAATTGATAATAACACATCTATATACATCTATATCTATCTATAGACAAATGCATCTATCTATCTATCTATCTATCTATCTATCTATCTATCTATCTATCTATCTATCTATCTATCTATCACCAAGTGTCAGAATAAGGTGAGGCTGATTTCCTGACCTCTGTTGTGAAGAGCGCAGGATCCTGGTCAGTGACACATAGTTGCCCTCCACTGTGCCTTTACTTACAGTGGGCACCGAAGATCTACACGCCACATACAAAGCACACGCCAACCAGTGCAGTTCACTACCCTGAGACACAGAGAGACAAATAAGTTCCATGGTATTTGACATTATGATATAATACAATATGGTAATCATTTGATATAATGGTATATGTCTCAAAATACTATGCAATTACCATCCGATATCATGACTGTGCCATGGTTCAGCTATAATACTTTTTTGTAAGGGCATTCTACTAACCATAGGGGGCATTAATCCCTATATATGGAGCATTTCTGGGGTATTAAGAGGCTATTAAGATTAACTATACTTCAGGTATCAGGATTTAAAACAACCATTATTGAAATAATTTTGCTGTACAGGTGTTCATTTAGATAAAGCCCCTGATGATGTCATATGCCCTCACCCCCTCACGCGCATTCTGCACTCATGTCAAATATACAGTACTGATACACATACACACGCACGCCTTAAACATTTACGAGCACACCTGTACATTTTCCTGGATATATTTAAGCACGATACTCAATATTTAAAACAGGAAAAACAACAACAACAACAACAACAACACGATCACACACACACTTGACAATGCTTGCGTGAGTACTACATTAGGCCTTTATACGAATACAGTTTACCTCGAGAGTGTAATTTTTGCTGATATTTTCATAACTTCTCCATGCTCCGTTACTCGACTCCTCGTCCACATTTAGAGCTCGACACAGATCTTCAAATGCATGTCTAGTTTTCTGCAATGTGTCTTCTTCCTCGCTCATTTTGGCCTTTTCGTGCGTAGCTATACTGAGATCCGAGTGATTTTATTCTCGATATGCTATACAAGACATGCAGAAAAGAAATCAGCGACAATGATTTAGACTGAATCAGGAACGTAGTTATTTCATGACAGCGCGAGCGAGTGTACAGTTCTGCACTGTGTAGCCATTTAAATGTCCCTTGACTGACAGCTCATTCCTGCCGTATTTGACTTACGCTGAGAGCGTGCCGAGGCATACGACATGAATAGATACGCCGAGTACTTGACGTAAGAATGACAGCGAATATAATTCTGTGCGCAGAGCCTGTCACACGGAAGTGGAGGCCCCTCCCACTTTCTTTCCCCTTGACATAACATATCGTAAATTACTATTTTACGAGTCTGAACCTGAATTTCTGCTTTCACATAACACATATTTACATTTTTACATATTTACATATTTAATGTACTTCAAGTATAATAATAATAACCCTTGTTTCGTTGGTTTGGTTTATTGGTCCTGTTAAATTTTCTGTACAAACCACATATAGATAAGTGGTACAAACACATCGTGTTGGAAGCCCGTGCTATATTTGCTCTAACATTTAGAAATTAGTATACTTTTAATTTAATATATTGTCATGCTGTGGATGTTATTTACATTTTTCGCTGACTGCAGTGGGATTTCAGATTAAATTTAGCAGTTGTTTTTGAGCACAGTTCATTGGAACTAGTTTTAAACGCGTAATGTGCCGTTAAAACTACATTTCCCATAAACCCATTTGTCGAAAGTCAAAAGTCTTAAAGCGGAAGTGGCTGAAGTTGTTTGTTAGCAACAGTCGCTGTGGTCTGTGTGTGACGCTTTTGAATCGGTGAAATCCACTGATCTATATATATATATATATATATATATATATATATATATATATATATATATATATATATATATATATATATATATATATATATACTTATATATAATTTTATATATATGATATAATGTTTGGATGTAAATATTTTAGTTTTAAAAAGGTTTGAGATGATCTGTCACGATTTTGTACTTGTCTGTTTACACAAGTGTTTTTTATTTAAGACTATTTATATTAAATTGTCTTAGAATAGATTACTACGATATCACTTTTTGTAAGTGGCTGTAATTTACGCTAATTAATGCAATATTTGTTTGTTTGTTTGTGTGGGATTTGATCTTGTTTGATTTAATACGAATCACAGACTGCTCCAGATAGTATTAAACGAGATTAATTATTAAAAGTTTGTTTTTGTTATTGTTAATGCTACATTTCTGACCTCACTGTTTCTATATGTCTGATTGGACTGATTTCAGTGTTGTATGTATGTGTAGTAATAATTGCATATGTAAGGAGGATTTATTTGTTTTCAGATTGAATGACGTTTGCTCATGCTGATGAGACAGCTGCTGATATTCCTGTGAAAGACATCATTGTCAACACAAATGGTGCAATGGGCACATGATCAGGTCTCTAAAACTCACATCATAAGATTTTTTCCTTTCTCCAAAGTTTCATAATAAGTTTGAGCTTTTCTGCCAATGATCAAAATATGACCATGTTTGTAAAGGCTTTACTGTCTCAGAACGTCAGAGAGAGGAAAGGTGTGCAAGTTTAGCAGGGAGGAGCTAGAGGACAAATATTTACATCTGCAGGAGGAAAACGTAATGCTTAAACAACACACATGCAAACAAGAAGACAAGATTTGAGGGTACATGCATGTTTTTTTGTTCATCTATCCAAGCAATCTGCACAGTTTCATTACATATATACTGTATATAGGTGTTGTTGCACACATTTCTAGAAAGTAAAATAACACTTTCACTAGTTTATTTAATGTGTCTACTAACAATGTCCACAGTGTCTTGTTAGGGGTATAACAATTATGACCCGGATCAGATATGGAGAAAGAAAACCAGGAGTCAGAAGTTCAATCAAAAGAATCCAAAATTTACTGAAGAATAGTTTGCAGTGAAATTGGTACAGCCAGAGGCAAAGTCTCACGAGGAGATCGAAAGCTAACTCATACCTTACACAAAATTTTACATCAATTATACCATTTGCAAGGACGTATATTCTATTATTTAACTCCTGATTGGCTAACAGAGCATAAAGTCACAACATATAGATAGCTATAGCACATCAACATTAATCAGCGCAATTGTCATCCTGGCCCGAGATTTACATCTGAAGTGACCTCGCAGATGGTCTCGGGCGTCTTCGAAGTCTGCCTGCTGTGTCTCCCTGGGTTCAAAACCTGGGTAGAAGGTCAATACGCACACACGAAACACTGATCGAACGACAGTGTTTCTCTCGCACTAAGGGAACCAGAGCACACATTTATCAGGTCATTTTAACCAAAACAGTGAGATAAGAAATATTCACCCCTCAGGCAAAGGAGAGGAAAGAAATAATAAGAGAAAATGTACACTTCTACTTATTCAAGTGCTATTACATAGGATTTTAAATCATATAATTAGTCATGGACAGGTAAAAATCAACCACAGAATACATCTGGAACATATGTTTAACATTCCCCCTGGTGTCTCGTCTCAAGCTTATTCCCAAGACGACCTTCAAGTCAGCCTCCGTGCAGAACAGATAGAGAGGCTTCAAGGAATGTGCATGAAATCAAAAATTAACTCTTAACACACATATGATTCGAAGTATATTTCAGTTATGCATAAGAAAAATAAAATTGATTATGTGCGAATGCATATAGTTAATTCATCACTTTATTAAAGAAGTTTAAGCAACAGAATATAGATACATAGTGATCAATACATCTTTATATATGTATCGATATAACTGAAGAGACAAGGGATTTTTGACCTTCCCCCTTCAGTCTGTACATGCTTGGCAGAAGATTTATGTAATTTTTTTTTATTTTTTCTGAAAGTCATGAAACATTCCCACCACAGTGTCATTTCCAGCACATCTCAAAATCTGTATAATGTTTAATAGAATTCTGTACTGGAAAAGATGCTAATGGAATTGACATGACAGACTCTTTTGTTTTGCTAAGGCTAATTTCATAACTAACATCAGATGTATCTTAAATACAAATAAATAATATGTTCACACTTTTTGCATAATTTGTTAAAATTACCAGAATGATCTCATGAACATTACGTGACCGTGGCAACATTTGTGCCATTACATGTTTTGCTGCAGTTTCCCAGTGAAATGTCCAGCAGGGGGCACCAAATGCGAGTGAACTGCTGTCATAATCAGACAAGATTTGAAGGTGATAATTGTTTATGAATAAAATGTACATCTCTAACCTAAAACTTTAACCTAAACCAAACCAATAGTGATCTAAAATCAAATGAGAGGTGAACAAAACAGACATCCTACCCTAAAACAACACCTAAACATCACCGATATTGTCCAAAAATAGATGGCGCTTCCTACCCTTTAAAAGCCGGTTGAATTCATGTGTATGTAGCTTCTTCGAATGATTACAGCTTTGCCTGTTAGCTCCTGGTTGTGTGTATTGTCAGTGGCTCATTGTGACATGTTCATTTTATGTTCACTGTTTATGTGACTTTTCATTGGTGTTATTTATATAACTCGCTGCTCTTCTAACCAGAGTGGAAAAATGGACAGGTAAGATGTCACGTGACATACACTATACATCATGTAGACGGTTATTTGTATTAGACACCTTAGGTTAGGAGTGAGTGCCAAACCCTGTACTTTTTATGTTTTTTGTGGGATCAGGTAGAATAGTTTAGATATTGGTGTTTCCAACGTTGAAGACCTGTTTTAATTTCTTTATTATGGTTTTGTTTGAACTGACAATTTAATGTGATTAGAGGTTTAAAAAATGAGAAAAATTAGATTTAAAAAATTAGAATTGTTTTGTTCTGATTCTTTCTTTTCTTTGGCTCCACTCATGTCCCTTTTCCCTCTGGTTTCATTATTGGTATATTCTTTGTATTATATGTAAATACTCTTTACTCATTTATCATTGACTTTTCATTTCGGCGATATACAAAATAAATGACTTTTGCCAACCCAACACACACAACAAAAAATCCATTCACAATTAAAATGTTACATATATATGTTATATATACATGGTTTTCTTCTAAACACTGTCTACTCCACTCCAGCTCCTATTCTGCACAGGAACTGCTCTGATAGAAGAGCTTTAATTGTAAAGTCTCTTGTACTGATGTGATATTTTGCTTTTTAGGCTGACTATACAGGATAATGTGGAGATGATAAAGCTACAGAAGCAGCTGGTAGAGAAAGCAAACACACTCAGTGCTGGAGCACGGATTTCTGCAGCGACAGGAGTTGAGCATTAAAGCCTATATAAAAATACTAGACTCTTTTCAGCCTATTTTAGTTTCCCAAATATTATTTTAGCTTTGTCTTTTGCCATTCTATTATGAGCGCATGTTATTCTGTATAGTAATTAATCCTATTTTCATCATTGGTTCTGTCTAAACAGCTTGGTTCTTTAAAATAAGTCAACATGAAAATGTTTTAGTAAATGCTTTTTTGTCAACATAGCAGTTGATTAGTGTTATTTATGGTGCAGCATTGTAAAGGTCTTCTCAGCACTCTGCTGGTGCTCATGTCAATAGCAGGTACTATGTGTGTGGTGATTTGTGTAGCGTGTGAAGACTCTGAAGTCCAGTCATGAAGTGAGCAGACAGCTGGAGGAGGAGAGACTGAAGACTTTACAACTGGAGACAGATACAATCCAGAACTCTGGAGCAGAGACTCACTCAAGAGGTACAACTGACGTCATACACAGACTGATAAACATTTCATAATGCAACAATATTACAACAATGCAAGGAAACATAGGCATTACTTGAATGCAGATACAGTATGTAATAATTAGGGCTGTCAATCGATTACAGTTTTAATCTAATGGTATGGCGTCAAATGAATCAAATTAATTGCATATTTAAATATTTGCTGAGAAACTTACAAATGACAATAATTCAATCTATAATGATTAAATAATTATAAATTGTTATAATTAAATAATTATAATTATTTTTTGTCATTTCATTTAATCATTATTGTTGCAGACGAGTAAAACATTGATAAGACAAAGTTGCTTTAGAATTCAATACATTGTTAATTTCAATATTATTGAACATAACACTATCATTGGCCTACAGTCCATGGCAATCCATTTGCAATTGAATTCATCAATCAGTCCGAGATAGATTTATTGTAAGGGCTTGTCTAGTACCAGGAATGGAAAGATTACTGAAAAATCATCCTCAAGTAGAAGTACTGTTGCTTCCCAAAAAATGTTGTGTGAGTAGGTAGCTGTCCTAAAAACTACTCAAGTAAGAGTAAAAGAGTAGCTCATTTAAAAGTACTCATGAGTATTGAGTACTGAGTTGTAAAACCTATGCCACATTATAATGAACACTGTATGCCAACTTTTAAAATACATCACTTATCTATGATAAACACTACATGAATCTGATTCCCAAAAAAATAAAAGGGAGACATGATAACAGAAATGAAAAGATGGAAATGTTATTTTCAATACACTGATCACCATTTTAAATCTTGAAGTATGAAACAATTACATTCAAATCAGTTTATGTGTAGGGTCTAAATTTCCCTTAATGCTGACAGAGCATTATTGTTGTGCATAAAATTAGTCAAGGAATGCAAAACAAATGCTAAATAAGCAGGATCACATGGCACGTCATGTCCTGCACAATGGAGGAGGTGTATAAATTTATATGACATTGCCTACTAGAAATTGCTCTATTTGTGTAATGATGTGGAAAATAAGGGAAAGGCAGAAGGGTGTGCGGATCCAAATGCAGCTTTTTTACAATATCAAAACAAACAAACACTGGAGCAAATAAAAAGTCCACGAGGGGAAAAGTAAACTCAGACACTAACTAACATAACGCTGAACACGAGTAGACAGAACATCCACGGAGGGCTGGAGACAGAACATCCACGAAGGGCTGGAAAACCTGGAGTAAACACGAATAGAGAGGATACATAGGCATAGGCATAGGCATAGGCATAGGCATAGGCATAGGCATAGGCATAGGCATAGGCATAGGCATAGGCATAGGCATAGGCATAGGCATAGGCATAGGCATAGGCATAGGCATAGGCAAGAACATGAAACGGCACAATCAACAACGACCAACGAGGGAATGGAGGAACGAACAGGGTTTAAATACACAAGGAACAAACAAGAGAATGAGGGACACCTGGAAGAAACAATCAAGGGAACACCAATCATAATAACAAACTACAAAGGACTACAAAAACCAAACAGGAAACAGGGACTAAACTGAACTTCAACATAAAAGCACAAAGACAAAAGACACCAATGAACATGACAATTTGGTTACATGTACACTTCAAGTCCAACATTTTGATGCAAATATGCTTTTTGTCCCACTGTTTAAATTCACTTTAGTCATAAACTACTGCGTTTACATTAAATCCTCAACAAGACGGACATTGACGGAATTATAATGTGTATTTGATCATTTAGGCGCGACATAAGTGCTCAAACATTAGCCAGCAGCCGCCTGTCATTCAAACAGATGTCAGGAAATAAAAAGTAAATATTTTATATTTTATCTAGATCAATCAACCAGTGGTACTCTTGATATCGCGATTTATGTAATGAACACCCCTGTTCCTATGTATAACATAGGCTAAATATAAAAAATTACTCAAAAGTTTGATTGAGGGTATCTTTCTATTTTCTTCTAAACATCTAAATAATTTTTATTTCCCAGCCCTTTTGATAACATTGCATTAATCTCTCATATCAAACACAATAATCTCAGTGATAGATAGTTAAATTACAGGCTACATTATAGACATACAGAATCTAGTAACAGAATTATGAAATTGACTTCGATATGTTTCTTCAAATTAGAGGCAGGATTAATGCTGAAATCTGGCTTGAGCAAGTTAAACTCACATGACACGATCAAGCAATTGGCCTTTTTCACTGCGAAAATCTCTTTCAGGTGCGGCCGTGATGTTCAGCTGTAAACTGTGCTTGAGGAATCCTCCACATCCATATCAAATGGCACCAGATCTGCAGCTGTCGTTCAAGTTTTTTATGTGTGTTTTGATTTGACGGGAGTCACAAGACTCTCCTTGCCAATCATGTTTATAGATAAAAATATAATTAGGACAGGGAAGTAGTGAACACAGACGGTTGGAAAATAGCGCAGTAAAAGTACAGTTACAGCACTTAAAATGTACTCAAGTAACAAGTATACACTTTTTTAACTACTTAAAGTACAATTCTTGGGAAAAAGTAGTTAATAACAGTAAAGTTATTATTTGTAATTCATTACTTTTCACCCCTGCTAAGGATACGTCAATGTACACATGCGTCAGACAAACAGGGAAATGGTCCGGCCACCACAGTGGCTCGGCTCAGCGACCTGGCCGGGAGGACACACAGTCTCGTTCCCTCCATCAGGGAACGGAGGTTACATCCGTAACCTAGACGTTCCCCGTCTGTCGCTCACTTCGACGTTGTGTCGAAGAAGCGACACTAGGGGTCAAAATTAAATCACGCCATGCACTGAGCCATGTACGTGTACTGCTGACACAAGAGCGGGCAGATATATTTACGTGCACAGGTGACCAGCTGTGTCAGACTGCACGTACCCTTCCCCAATGCCCCATAAATGTCGTCAGAAACCTTATGGTTACCCTAACAGGGGAACAAGGTGACGCTTGCTAACCTGGGAACGGACGAGCCTTGCCGGGCCTCTTTTCTCTCTATGTTTCTCGCATAGAGCCAAACGGCTGGAGCCCTTACACGCATCGTGGGAAGGGGGTCCTACCCAGTTTCCTATTCTTTCTGGGGGAAAAGACCCTAGAGAGACAAAATGGCGCGGTGGTAGATCCAGCCTCAAGCAGGGGGGAGTTGCTACAACACAGCGACCGGAGGGCAGATGGAATTGCCTAAGGGAGACGCGGGTCCACTCGTAAGGGGACCGTACCTTGGAAAATACACACAGGAGGAGTCCACGCAGGAGCACCTATTCCAGTACAGGGTAGATTCGAGTACCCACAATGGATTGGGTTGGCGAATTCCTCCGCTGAATTGTGGAGCCACAGGGCTTGGGAGGAGTCATCCAGGGAACCGAATGAACAGGATCACCATGGAGAGAAAGCGCACAGTTTTACCTCAGCCGAGGGAAAGGGCCCTAGGTGCAAGCGATCCACCCGGTCAGTCCGTCAGCATGTACCGAGTTCTACCAGCTCGGACCTGAGAAAACACGGGACGATACTGACTCAACCCTGAGATTGTAAAACGTCGCAAAAGTATTAGGTGTTGCCCAACATATGCTCTACATATGTCTGCCAGGGAGGTGCTCCTGGCCAGTGCCCATGAGGACGCAACACTCCTTGTTGAGTGTGCTCAGACCCGCAAGGGGGGTGGGGGTGGGCATGGCCTGGGTGTGATAGGCCAATGAAATGGCATTCACTACCCAGTGAGGAAGCCTCTGTTTGGAGACAGCGTTCCCTTTACGCAGTTAGCATGTACCGGACACAGCAATGAAGGGGCTGGGTCTGCCTCCTCCCGGGGCAGCGCTTGCAGGTTCACTACCTGGTCTCTGAAGGGCATGGTAGGAACCTTGGGCACGTAGCCCGGTCGTGGTCTTGGGATCACATGTGTGTCTGCCGGACTGAACTCCAGGCAAGTGTCGCTGACAGAGAACGCTTGCAGGTCCCCAACCCTCTTGATGGAGGTGAGCGCGATCAGCAGGGCAGTCTATAGAGAGATACTGATTCTATCGGCTTCAAGGGGGGTCTCTGAAGGCCCGAGAGGACCACTGAGAGATCTCAGGAGGGGAACAGGCTTGGCTGGGAAGGATTTAACCTCCGGGCACCTCTTAGGAACCTGATGATTAAGGCGTGCTTACCCAAAGACTTGCTGTCTACTGCGTCGTGGTGGGCTGCGATAGCAGCAACATACACCTTCAAGGTGGACGGGGACAGCCTCTCCTGCAGGAATAAGAGCACTGACCTAACTGCACACCTCTGTGGGTCTTCAGCCCGGGAAGATTACCAATTCGCGAACAAGTGTCACATCAGGGCGTAAAGTTGCCTGGTAGAGGGGGCTCTGGCTTGGTTGATCGTGTCTACGATGGTAGGTGGTAGACCAGCTAGATCTTCCGTCCCATCCAGGGGCCAGACGTGGAGGTTCCAGAGGTCTGGGTGTGGATACCAGAGCATGCCCCGTCACTGATAAAGAAGGTCTTTCCTCGGAGGAATTCACCAGGGAGGGGCTGTCGCGAGGAGTATGAGGTCCGAGAACCAGGCCCGGGTGGGCCAGTAGGGAGCCACTAGGGTGATTGCTCCTCTTCCTCCCTGACCTTGCACAGCACCTGTGCAAGAAGGCTCACTGGGGGAAATGCGTACTTGCACAGCCCCGAGGGCCAGCTGTGTGCCAGTGCGTCTGCCCCGAGGGGAGCCTCTGTTCGGGCATACCAGAGTGGGCAGTGGCAGGTCTCTCGGGAGGCAAACGGGTCTACCTGGGCCTTGCCGAATCATTCCCAAATCAGCTGGACTGACTGGGGGTGAAGCCTCCACTCTTCACTGTGCAAGCATTGTCATGACAGCGCGTCCGCAGCCACATTGAGTTTGCCGGGGATGTGAGTGGCGCGCAGCGACTTTAGAGAATGGGAGAAACTTCTGCAGGGCAAAGAAAACAGTCAGCATCTCTAGGCAATTGATGTGCCAGCGCAGCGGGGCCCCTTTCCATTGGCCCGTGGCTGTGTGCCCATTGCACACGGTATCCCAACCCAATCTGGAGGCGTTGGTCATGACCAGGATGCATCGGGACACCTGCTGCAAGGGCACTCCTGCCCGCAGAAAGCAGAGGTCTGTCCAGGGTTTGAATGTTTTGCGGCAGGCGGGGGTGACCTTCACATGGTGCGTGCCGCGGCGCCATGCTCGTCTCGGGACTGGAGTCTGAAGCTAGTGCTGAAGCAGTCTCATATGCATCAACCAAAGCGGCGTGACTGCTGCAGAGGATGCCATATTCCCCAGGAGCCTCTGGAAATATTTAAAGGGACCGCTGTGCCCGGCTTGAAGGTGGCTAGGCATTCCAGCACTGACTGCACACGCTCGTTGGTGAGACGTGCTGACATTGAGACTGAGTCTAACTCCATGCCGAGAAAAGAGATGCTCTGAACCGGGGTGAGCTTGCTCTTTTCCCAGTTGACCTGAAGCCCCAAACAGCTGAGGTGCCTGAGCACCTGGTCTCTGTGAGCGCATAGTAACTCTCGGGAGTGGGCCAGAATGAGCCAGTCATCGAGGTAATTGAGTACGCGGATGCCGGCTTCTCGGAGCGGGGCAAGGGCTGCCTGAAGACGCGAGGGGACAAAGATATGCTGAAGGAGATGACTTTGTACTGATATGCCTGGCCATCGAACGCAAACCATAGGAAGGGTCGGTGTCGAGGCAGAATTGAGACGTGGAAGTATGCGTCCTCCAGGTCTACCGCTGCGAACCAATCTAGATGCCGGACGCAAGTTAAGATGTGTTTTCACGTGAGCATTTTGAACGGGAGTTTGTGCAAAGCCTGGTTGAAAACTTGCAAGTCCAAGATCGGTTGTAAACCGGCACCTTTCTTGGGTCGATGAAGAAACCCTTCTTCATCTCGGTTGGAGGAACAGGTTCTATCGCGTCTTTGTGTAATAGAGTAGCGATTTCCGCACGCAGGGATTTGGCATGCTCACCGTGCACTGCGGTAAAGCGGATGCCCATGAAAGGGGGCAGAGGCCTGGAAAACTGAATTGCGTAACCGAGTCGGATGGTCCGGGCCAGCCAGTGTGACGGTTTGGGAAGTGAAAGCCATGCATCCAAGCTCCGTGCTGGGGCACCAAGGGGACGATTATTTTTGACATACCCGGTGGTGTTTCACAGCAGGGCGGAGCAGGTAGTACGCCGTCGGGAGGCAAGGACGAGTCCTGAGGCTCTGGTGCTGAGAAAGGACTCAAAGCACTTACATTTCTTCGCTGCAGGAGGACGCCCTTCGCGAGCAGACTGGGCATGGCCCATCTTCACCGCGGAGAGGTGCAAAGCCATGGCGTGTCCAGTGGCGCTGTAGGCTTTGGCACTCAGTGAAGACGTTGTCCTACAGGCCTTGGAGGGGAGCACAGGGCAACCCCGCCAGGTGGTAGGTTTCTCGGGGCACAGGTGGAGCGCATAGGTGGAGCGCCGCGGAGGCCCCAGGAACCAGTTATCCAACCGCGATGGCTGTGGGGAGGACGGAGAGTTCCAGTCTAGCCCCACGCCGGCGGCGACCTGGGCAAGCATACTGGACATCTGCGTGTAAGCCTCAGCCTGGGTGTGCTGGCCCGAAGTCGGTAGCCCAGGGGAGTCATCCGCGTCAGACGCCGTGCTCTCCGATGCAGCGGCGAGCTTATCCACCTCGACCTCCAGAGGATAGGCAGGCTGGCTGTGAGGCGAGCCACTGTTGCCTCGAGCACGGACGGGAGTCAACGAGCGTGCCGGGGTGGCGGGTGGTCCAAGGGGGCGTACCCGGCGGAGCTGAACCGGCTGCCATCCCAGATCACCTCCATCGCCAGCCGCATCGTCCTCAATCCCGTTGGAAGAAGGAGCAATGCGGGGGGCGGCTGGAGTGGCATGCTTTCTGTGGAGAGCACTCTACCACATCCAGGAACTACACAGGGGCGGAAAGGCATCTTTAAAAAGACACGTCCTGAAAAGGGTTCAACGCCGCTGTGCAAAGCTCTTTTAGAGGAAAATACTCTTTTATAAAGAAAATCACTCTTAAATAAACTCTTTTAAGTTTTTTGCGCTGTTGAAGTGCCCAGGGGCAAACGGCACTGTTGTGCAGAGAAGGAGAAAAGCAGCTGAAGTGCGCTGTAGATCCAACAGCAGGCAAAGCTCAGAGAAACAGGAACAGGTGTGTGACTCGCAGCTGACTGCATACACGGCCATCAGCTCCAAAGAAAATTTCTTAATGAACTCGACGTATTTCCCCGCTTTTATACCCGTATGTCCAGGGGCGGGGTATGCAAATACTGTCTCCCTACTTCTCATTGGCCTTTTTTCATAGATCAGAGGCATATTCGGCGCTCAAGAGAGACCCCTAGTGTCGCTTCTTCGACACAACGTCGAAGTGAGTGACAGATGGGGAACAAAACATTATCTGTTCGCAGTTACAAGATCGAATCGAGACTTGGAAGAGCAGAGAGACTTTCTCTAAGAAAACTGTGATAAATTAGTTAAAAGTTTTTTACATTTATCAATTAAAAATTTTAATTCATACAAAAGTCCAAACAAATATTTTTTCCTCAACTTGTGACATGTTGTCTAAATGTAAAACTCTTGTTAAAGAGTCAATGACAGTACATACCAAAGGTCTCATCCTTTTGTTTAAATAGCTAATAGCTTACATTGCTTAATCGTTGACTTCTTAGATATATACCTATATTTACAAGATTAGTCATCAATATTTTGGGCTCATTTTCCTGGAAGAGAAAGACTGTAAATTTAACATTTTGAATCTGCTAAAATGTTATTTTGTCAACTTTAAGAGAACACCTACCAGATGACCTCAAATCACCACAGACACCACAAACTCCAGTTTTGATTACAAAGGAATGTGCTTTCACTGAATTTGTGTTTATTAATTATTCTGTTGTACCAGTACATTTGATGAAAATCTGGAGCAGAAATGGAAGACGAGAGAACAACAGCTCAAACTGCAGATTGCTCAACTGGAGATGGCATTAAAATCTGACCTCATTGATAAAAAACAGATACTGGATAAGATCCAGATAAGAGAGAATTAACTGAACACATTACATTAGGTGTGTTAAAACTATAGATGTGTGAGAAAACAAACAGCTTAAAAATGAGGATGAAATTAAAGACCGCATGAAGTTCTTAACCAAGGTAAAATGCATTCGTTTTTGCAGAAGAGGAAAATGGTGCATCATTTAAAGGAATATTTTAACCAAAAATGTAAATATGTCATTTATGAATGATTTATGCTGTTCAGACCTGTATGACTTTCTTTACTTTATGGAGCACAGGAGACATTTTGAAGATTCTTTATGCAGCTCGTTTTCATACAGTGAAAGCAGATAGTGACCAGGGGCTATTAAAGGACAAAAAGCACCACGCAAATATAATTAAAGTATCATAAAAGTCCAAATAACCCATGGGTTATATTCCAAGACTTCTGAAGTCAAATGATAGCTTTGTGTGAGGAACAGACCCAAATTCAAAGTTGTTATTCACTGAAAATCTTCCTGCAGTATATTGCCAAATGCCATTGGATTTCACATGTCACGTAACTCAACATAATGTGGCATATTTTAATATACACAAGTTTTAATTTTGGGTTAAACTTTCCTTTATGAAAATGACCAAATTCACTTTTTAAATAACTAATAATTTTGAGAGAAATACTGGCTATTTTATTTGTTACACTTTGATGCTTGAGTCTGATTGTGTTCTCTACAGGAAAGTGAAATAGACGCTGCAGAACTCAGTGAAGCTCTGATGCTCGTAAAGGTAAGTACTTTAGATTAGAAGCTACCAAGAAACTGCAACAAGTTGCCAAGAGATGGGATCTATTTTTGGCATTTTTAAAGAAACTGTCATTGTTATTTTTTATTTGTATTATTTTAAGTCTCTGTGTAGGTGCACAGGAAGTGAAGGAGGATTTGTAACATTCTCTGAGAGAACGGCAGGCCACACATGCCAAGACCATATAAGAGTTGAAGACTAGAAACATTCACATCATCCAATACAAGATCAATAAAGACTATCAGGTGATGAACGTTACCTGCAGATAGTCCACTGACCTTTATAATCATCATGACTATCACTGTCTGGGAGAATTTGACAAAAACTGTCAAGAACATGTCCAGGTCATATTTCACCCCAAAATCAGGACCATGAAGATTTTTTGCATTGTGACATTATATTCATGACAATTAAGCACCCAAATCTCATTAGTGAGATACAGAAATTTTTTAATTCTCATTACCATGTTGCAAAAAAGAATCCCGTTCTTATTATGGTTCCGTAAAAAAAAAAAAAAAAAAAAAAGATTGAATTCTCATTACCATGATGTGAAATTAAAACTTATAATAAATTAAATTCTTGTTACTGTCCATCCATCCATCCATCTTCAACCACTTATCCTAAGTCGGGTCGCGGGGGCAGCTGCTCCAGCAGGGGGCCCCAAACTTCCCTATCCCGAGCCACATTAACCAGCTCTGACTGGGGGACCCCGAGGCGGTCCCAGGCCAGTTTGGAGATGTAATCTCTCCACCTAATCCTGGGTCTTCCCCGAGGCCTCCTCCCAGCTGGACGTGCCTGAAACACCTCCCTAGGGAGGCGGCCAGGGGGCATCCTTACCAGATGCCCAAACCACCTCAACTGACTCCTTTCGACGCAAAGGAGCAGCGGCTCTACTCCGAGCTCCTCACGGATGACTGAGCTCCTCACCCTATCTCTAAGGGAGAAGCCCAACACCCTTCTGAGGAAGCCCATTTCGGCTGCTTGTACTCGCGACCTAGTTCTTTCGGTCATGACCCAGCCTTCATGACCATAGGTGAGGGTAGGAACAAAAATTCGGCTCAGCTCTCTTTTTGTGACAACAGTGCGATAGAGCGAGTGCAATACCGCCCCCGCTGCCCCGATTCTCCGGCCAACCTCCCGCTCCATTGTCCCCTCACTCGTGAACAAGACCCCGAGGTACTTGAACTCCTTCACTTGGGGCAATACCTCCTTCCCTACCTGGAGTACGCACTCCATCGGTTTCCTGCTGAGAACCATGGCCTCAGATTTAGAGGTGCTAGTCCTCATCCCAGCTGCTTCACACTCGACTGCCAAGCAATCCAGTGAGAGCTGAATGTCACGGACCGATGATGACATGAAGACAACATCATCTGCAAAAAGCAGCGATGAGATCCCCAGCCCACCGAACCGCACACCTTCCCCACCCCAACTACGCCTCGATATCCTGTCCATGAATATCACAAACAGGATTGGTGACAAAGCGCAGCCTTGGCGGAGACCAACCCCCACATGGAATGAACTCGACTTTGTGGCGAGGACCCGGTCACAGCTCTCGCTTTGGACGTACAGGGATTGGATCGCCCTAAGAAGGGACCCCCCCACCCCGTACTCCCGCAGCACCTCCCACAGTCTCTCCCTGGAGACCCGGTCATACGCCTTCTCCAGATCCACAAAACACATGTAGACCGGATGGGCATACTCCCAGGCCCCCTCCAGGATCCTTGCGAGAGTAAAGATCTGGTCCGTTGTTCCACGGCCAGGACGAAAACCGCATTGTTCCTCTTCAATCCGAGGTTCGACAATCGGCCGAATCCTCCTCTCCAGCACCTTGGAGTAAACTTTACCAGGGAGGCTGAGAAGTGTGATACCCCTGTAGTTGGCACACACTCTCTGATCCCCCTTTTTGAAGAGGGGAACCACCACCCCATTCTGCCACTCCTTAGGCACTGTCCCAGATTTCCACGCAATGTTGAAGAGGTGTGTCATCCATGACACCCCCTCCACATCCAAGGCTTTCAGCATTTCTGGTCGGATCTCATCAATCCCCGGGGCTTTGCCACTGTGGAGTTGTTTGACTACCTCAGTGACCTCCCCCAGGGAAATAGAATCTGATCCCCCATCAGCCTCCAGCTCTCCCTCTAGCATAGACGGCGTGTTGGGATTTAGGAATTCTTCAAAGTGTTCCTTCTACCGCCCAATAACCTCCTCGGTTGAGGTCAACAATGTCCCATCTTTGCTGTATACAGCTTAAATGGTTCCCCGTTTCCCCCTCCTAAGGTGGCGGACGGTTCTCCAGAAGCACTTTGGTGCGGACCGAAAGTCCTTCTCCGTGGCTTCTCCAAACTTTTCCCACACCCACTGCTTTGCCTCCCTCACGGCCGAGGCCGCAGCCCTTCGGGCCTGTCGGTACCTTGCAACTGCCTCCGGAGACCTCCAGGACAACAAATCGCGGAAGGCCTCTTTCTTCAGTCGGACGGCTTCCCTGACCACCAGTGTCCACCATGGTGTTCGAGGATTACCACCCCTTGAGGCACCTAAAACCTTTAGGCCGCAGCTTTCCACCGCGGCTTCGGCAATGGAAGCTTTGAACATTGTCCACTCCGGTTGAATGTCCCCAACCTCCGCAGGGATGCCTGAAAAGCTCCGCCAGAGGTGTGAGTTCAAGATCTCACGGACAGGGACCTCCTCCAAACGTTCCCAGTTCACCCGCACTACTCGCTTGGGCTTCCCAGGTCTGTCCAGAGTCTTTCCCCACCCCCTGACCCAACTCACCACCAGATGGTGATCGGTTGACAGCTCAGCCCCTCTCTTCACCCGAGTGTCCAAAACATATGGCCTCAGATCCGACGACACGATTACAAAATCGATCATCGCCCTTCGGCCTAGGGTGCTCTGGTACCACGTACACTTATGAGCATCCTTATGTTCGAACATGGTGTTTGTTATAGATAATCCATGACTAGCACAGAAATCTAATAACAAACATCCACTTGAGTTCAGATCGGGGAGGCCGTTCCTCCCAATCACGCCTTTCCAGGTGTCCCTGTCATTTCCCACGTGTGCGTTGAAGTCACCCAGCATCACTATGGAGTCCCCTACTGGGGCCCTATTCAGGACTCCATTCAGGGTCTCCAAGAAGGCCGAATACTCTGAACTGCTGTTCGGTGCATATGCACAGACAACAGTCAGAGTTTTCCCCCCACAACCCGTAGGCGTAGGGAGGGGACCCTCTTGTCCACCGGGGTAACCTCCAACGTAGTGGCGCTCAGCCAGGGGCTCGTGAGTATCCCCACACCCGCCCGTCGCCTCACACCCTGGGAAACTCCAGAGAAGAATAGAGTCCATCCCCTATCCAGGAGTACGGATCCAGAGCCAAAACTGTGCGTTGATGTAAGCCCCACCAGATCCAACTGGTAACGCTCCACCTCCCTCACCAGTTCCGGCTCCTTCCCCCCCAGTGAGGTGACATTCCACGTCCCCAGAGCTAGCCTTTGCTGCCCGGGTCTGGTCCGTCGTGGGCCCAAGGGATGTAGAGGAGGGTTTCACGTCGCTTTTTCGGGCTGTGCCCGGCCGGGCTCCGTGACAAGCCCGGCCACCAGGCGCTCGCCGACGAGCCCTCCATCTGGGCCTGGCTCCAGACAGGGGCCCCGGGCTTCCTCCGGGCAGGGTAACTCCTCCTCCTTCCGTTTTTGCCATAGAGTCTTTGTGAACCATTCTTAGTCTGGCCCCTCACCTGAGACCACTTTACCTTGGGAGACCCTACCAGGAGCACATGGCTCCAGACAACACAGCCCGCAGGATCATAAGGGCACACAAACCTCTCCACCACGATCTTGTTACTGTAAGGCAAAATAGTTTTTTTAAATTGTTTTTGAATTGTATTTTGCATTAATGCATCACGTTTAATTTTTTATATTTAATTTTATTTATGCTGTTCAAATCATTGTATGTACACAGAATGATTTTCATTACCATATTACAGTTATACGTTTTTTGCATTATAGTTATGTGTATTTTCTCAATTAAAAAAAATCTTAATGGGCTCAAACCAGGCTAAGATTGTTTATGGAAAATATTATTTCTTTTTTTATTATTTGATATTGAGGTAATATATAACCTGGACATTTCTTTGTGAGATTAATTAAAGCCCTTCAATAAAGAATATCTTTTGCTTTTTGCTTTATCTTTTTACCCTTGAAATATTTAGCCTAGGATCATTCTAAAATCTAAATCCTTTATTCTTGCCTAAACTCTTTCACACTGTTCATACTTTACCCTAGGTTAGAATGTATGGCATTTAAAGGGGACCTATTATGCAAAATTTCCTTTTACATGGTGTTTGTACATAAATGTGAGTCGGCAGTGTGTGTACACAACCACCATAATGTGAACCCTCTTTCTTATATTTCTATTAATCAAAAACAGTGTGTTAGAATTAATGGTTTTTGTTTCTGCTCTAATGTGATGTCACGTTCGAGCAGGCCTCGACCACGACTGGTGATGCACGTAGCTCCAATTTTTTCTGCTTTGTACAACATATCAGTACCACGAGGGATGCTGGTTGCCAGACTGACTCACCACAGCTGTATAGTGTCAATCAATCATTCAGAAACGTCCTGGTTCATTCTCACAGTTGTGACTTCTGCCGGAGTCTCTCCTTCATCAGTGTCTGACTCTGGATCATACATATATGGCTGAACTCCAGTATTTATGCTGTCAGTCATATTGGTTCTGATTTGTTGTTGCTGTAGTTTCCAAATCAGTGTGTTTTTTGATTCCACCTAAAAAGAGACATTTATAACATGGTATAATAAATGATCCGTGGGGTATTTTGAGCTGAAACTTCACAGACACATTCTGGGGACACCAGAGACTTATATTACATCTTGTAAAAAGGGCCATAATAGGTCTCCTTTAAAACTGGGACAGCGTTCTTATTTGCATATTTCTGTTTTTATTTCGAAAAAAACTGGCTGTTACATTCTAATACGGCACCATTTCATACCCTATACCTTTGGCACCACAATCCAAGTTTACTACCACAAAAGCAGTGCTAACACTACTCTCGAAGGGTTAAAAGTGGTGCTATCCCCCTTTTAAAGGTCTGTGTTTTTGTAGGCTGAGATTGAAGTGGCCACTCGTAAGTTGGATGAAACAAGAATTAAAATCGGATAAACATGCTCAACTTCTGGACATGTCAAGAGCTGTCAAGATAAAGAAACTAGAAGGTTTTGCTGCATCTGAAACATGTTCTTCATATTTCTGATGTCAACGATGTGCCAAAACTAATGTTTGTCCTTAGTAAACCTGATTCATTGTTTACACATGCAACCCAGCTTAAAGACATTGCCTACGGGACCACATTTTTTGTGCTGATTATGATGTTTCAGATGAGATTGAAACACTTCACCTGGCTTGAGGAGAGAACCTTCTGGAAATTCACTTGGGAAGAGCTCAGTTCTCTCTGTAGAGAGCTGTAGAGAGTCTAAAGGACATAGATCCCTCCACCTTTTGAACATATTCCTTTTATGACTTTGAGCTGCAGTACACAGCTGTGGTTCATGGTGCTTTTCCAGCATGCAGCTTCATGTGTCAGTATCTCGTTAGGGTTGACAAGCTCTTATTAAACTATCTCCATGCCAGCTGATTTTTAAATCTAGAATAATCTAAATAAAGAGTGAAATAAACAATTTCAATAATTATGTGAAAATTATTTCAATTATTATTCATCACTTATAAATTATGGCCCTCAGCTGCACCATAATGACTAAAGGACCAACAACTTAGCCACTAATAAATCTTTTGTATCTGTAAGTGTAAATAACATGCTTAAGATAAAATATTAAACATGGTTTTCATATTTTTATTGTGTCAAGCTGTAGTTTTGTAAATGTATACAAATAGTGTGAAAATTGTATATAATTGTGTCTATTTAGGGTACATAAAATGTTAGCTATGATATTAGCTTTAGCAAGACAAAGGAGTCAGCTATTTTATTTCACAAATATTTACATAATATATATTTTTAATCCTACAAAGTTTTGCTCAAGTAAATGTACCTTGTTGGATGTTTATATATTTGCTAATTTTTATAGATGTTTCAAATAATTGTTATAATGATATAGTGCTTTTCTGACACTACACTTAAAGTGCTTTACAAAGTGAATAGGACTCTCCTTAACCACCACCAGTGTGCAGCATCCACCTGACTGATGCGACGACAGACTAGTGCGTCAGTACACTCATCACACACCAGCTATTGGTGGAGAGGAGAGAGTAGAGTTATAGAGCCAATTAATGAATGGGGATTATTAGGAGGCCATGATTGACAAGGGCCAATGGGGGTAATTTGGCCAGGACAACAGGGTTACACCCCTACTCTTTACGAGAAGTGCCCTGGGATTTTTAATGACCGCTGAGAGTCAGGATCTCGGTTTAACATCTCATCCGAAAGACTTACATTGGCAGTTTCTCTCATTGATTCCCTCTTCAGGTTTTATCGGCTCCTGTACGCAGTTCTTCATTATTGATGAATGGGGATCTAAATGAGCTACATGTCACTGTACACTCCTCAAGCAGTAATCTCAGATCCAGAGGTCCACATACTCAACCCAGCACTTACATCATCTACAAACTCTGCTACTTCCCTGATTACACCAGTCATGTAGTGCAGTTTGAAGATCACATGGTTTTCTCTTTGGCCATGAACTCTGAGCTTAATGCATTCCTGAGGTCAGAGGTTCTAGATGTTGAAGATGAGATATATTTGGGGAAAGCCAGAGTCCCTCTCATCTCACTGGCCCACGATAAGGTGCTGCTGATACAGTTCTACTCAGCAGTCATTGAGTCTGTCCTCTGCAGTTCAGTAAGTGTCTGGTTTTGTGCAGCTTTGAAATCAGATATCAGAAGACTACAAAGAACATTTCGGACTTCTGAGAGGATTATTCTTTGCCCCCTGCCCTCCCTTCAAGAACTGTACACTTCCAGAGTGAAGAAGGCTGGAAAGATCACTCTGGACCCCACTCGCCCTGCCCACTACATTTATGAACTGTTGCCTTCTGGCCGATGCTTCAGAGCTCTGAGCACAAGAACCGTCAGTCACAGTTTTTTTCCCTCAGGCCATCCATCTCATGAACAGATATAACTGACCCATTGAGAAATAATTATGTATAATACACAGTTTATTCATATTATATTTATCCAACACATCCAAACTCTTCTGCCATTATATAACACATACACTGTATATAACAGATTTATATTTAAATTTGCACTACGTAAGTGTATGTGTGTGCTGTGTGTGTGTGTGTGTGTGTGTGTGTGTGTGTGTATATAAATACACATATATCGTCTTATTGTGTATTCTACAGGTGCTGGTCATATAATTAGAATATCATCAAAAAGTTGATTTATTTCAGTAATTCCATTCAAAAAGTGAAACTTGGATAATGTATAAATTCATTCCACACAGACTGATATATTTAAATAGGTAATTCCTTTTAATTTTGATGATTATAACTGACAACTAATGAAAAACCCCCAAATCAGTATCTCAGAAAGTTAGAATATTGTGAAAAGGTTCAATATTGAAGACACTGGGTGCCACACTCTAATCAGCTAATTAACTCAAAACACCTGCAAAGGCCTTTAAATGGTCTCTCAGTCTAGTTCTGTAGGCTACACAATCATGGGGAAGACTGCTGACTTGACAGCTGTCCAAAAGACAACCATTGACACCTCTCACAAGGAGGGCAAGACACAAAAGGTCATTGCTAAAGAGGCTGGCTGTTCACAGAGCTCCGTGTCCAAGCACATTAATAGAGAGGCGAAGGGAAGGAAAAGATGTGGTAGAAAAAAAGTGTACAAGCAATAGGGATAACTGCACCCTGGAGAGGATTGTGAAACAAAACCCATTCAAAAATGTGGGGGAGATTCACAAAGAGTGGACTGCAGCTGGAGTCAGTGCTTCAAGAACCACCACGCACAGACGTATGCAAGACATGGGTTTCAGCTGTCGCATTCCTTGTGTCAAGCCACTCTTGAACAAGACACAGCGTTAGAACACAAAAAGGACTGGACTGCTGCTGAGTGGTCCAAAGTTGTGTTCTCTGATGAAAGTAAATTTCCAGAGTCTGGAGGAAGAGAGGAGAGGCACAGAATCCACGTTGCTTGAAGTCCAGTGTAAAGTTTCCACAGTCATTGATGGTTTGGGGTGCCATGTCATCTGCTGGCGTTGGTCCACTGTGTTTTCTGAGGTCCAAGGTCAACGCAGCCGTCTACCAGGAAGTTTTCGAGCACTTCATGCTTCCTGCTGCTGACCAACTTTATGGGGATGCAGATTTCATTTTCCAACAGGACTTGGCACCTGCACACAGTGCCAAAGCTACCAGTTCCTGGTTTAAGGACCATGGTATCCCTGTCCTTAATTGGCCAGCAAACTCGCCTGACCTTAACCCTATAGAAAATCTATGGGGTATTGTGAAGAGGAAGATGCGATACGCCAGACCCAACAATGCAGAAGAGCTGAAGGCCACTATCAGAGCAACCTGGGCTCTCATAACACCCGAGCAGTGCCACAGACTGATCGACTCCATGCCACGCCGCATTGCTGCAGTAATTCAGGCAAAAGGAGCCCC
The DNA here is from genome assembly GCF_025860055.1 of Xyrauchen texanus. NCBI lineage: Eukaryota > Metazoa > Chordata > Actinopteri > Cypriniformes > Catostomidae > Xyrauchen > Xyrauchen texanus. The sequence goes on from NC_068324.1 coordinate 24,293,055, forward strand.
AACTAAGTATTGAGTGCTGTACATGCTCATACGTTTCATGTTCATACTTTTCAGTTGACCAACATTTCTAAAAATCCTTTTTTTGTATTGGTCTTAAGTAATATTCTAATTTTCGGAGATACTGAATTTGGGATTTTCATTAGTTGTCAGTTTTAATCATCACAATTAAAAGGAATGAACTCTTGAAATATATCAGTCTGTGTGGAATGAATGTATACATTATCCAAGTTTCACTTTTTGAATGGAATTACTGAAATAAATCAACTTTTTGATGATATTCTAATTATATGACCAGCACCTGTATATATACTTTATTTTCTATTCTGTTTTTATTTATTTATTTTTTATTATTATCTCTATCTTGTTACTGTATTGTATTGTTTTGCACTGGAAGCTTTTGTCACCAAGACAAATTCCTTGTATGTGTAAGCATACTTGCAATAAATCAGTCAAGGCTTTGTTAATCCTTTCATATTTCCTGTTCTTCGATGCCCAATCCAGTGGACACTGACGAAATCAACAGCTAAAAGAGTTTCTTTTGCGGATGTCTCAGAATTGAAAAACAGGTAAATGAAGTTGTGAAGCATGTTCAGGTTTTATTACTAGAGCTGTTGCAGCTGTTGCATCTGCCTTTGACCTCTATATAATCTGTTGTCTGTTGATTATGCATTTTGTGTGCACAATCATTAGATGGAGCCGACTGCAGCCTCTGATGATCATGAAGATGAATAAACAGGGTCATCTGTAACCCCTTCACCAAAGGTAAGTTACAAACACGATTTGAAATCTTATAAAGAATGTGTGTTGATGGATAAGCAATGTGTCACTATGTTCCTCAGACTGTGGGAGTGATGGATGCCAGACTCTGAAGTCTCAGTTCTCTGAAGTCAGTTGATCACAACCACCACCTCTCAATCTGAGTCCGACATCTCTGAGGATCTGCAAGAAACACCAGCAGGTGTTTGTTTATTTACGGTTTTACTTTTATTAAAGAAAAAGCTGTTATTTTACAGTGGAACACCAAAGCTACTCTACTTGCACTACTCTTTTCCACATGACATTCATAGTTCACAGTGACCATGTAAGTTATAAACTTTTGGTCAAGAATTTCCAAGGGCCTGGGTAGCTCAGTGGTAAAAGACGCTGGCTACCATCTCTGGAGTTTGAATCCCAGGTTGTGCTGAGTAACTCCAGCCAGGTTGCCTAAGAATAATTGACCTTAATTGGCCTCCTTAAGTGGCTCCCCATAATTGACCTCCTAATTGGCCCGGTTGCTAGGGAGGGTAGAGGGTCCTCGTGGTCGCTATAATGTGGTTCGTTCTCGGTGGGGCACGTGGTGAGTTGAGCGTGGATGGCATGAAGCCTCCACACATGCCATGTCTCCGTGGTAACATGCTTCACAAGCCACGTGATAAGATGCGTGGGTTGAGGCAGGTGGGATTCGTCCTCTGCCACCCGGATTGAGATGAATCACTATGCGACCAGTTTATATATTTATATAATGTGTATATACATTATTATTTATTAAAAAGTTAAAGAATATTGTGATTTAAAATTTTGCTTCTTTCGGCCACACATACCTGCAATGCATTTAACTTGCATCATGCATCCGTATTAACATGTGACTTGACTTTATCCATCAGGATTTGATTGGATCATGAAAAGTGAGCTATGATATTATTGTTCGTTTCATTTTCCCTGCCTATATGTCCTTCACTAAGGGAAAGTCATTTCAAATGTTGCACTGATGGATCATGCCCAATTAGTCCAGAAACAATTTTATTTAGTAGGTAAATAGAATCAATTCATGATTTAATGTTGACGTGTTATTTTATAGATGTTTTAAATTCACCCTCGTTACTATCAAAAAGTGCTTAAGGAATGGAAAAGTGTGCGTGTTGTGTTGTAGGTGTTATTGCGGGCAGGAAGGCCCCTGTGCTCCTTTACCCCCAGCAGAACTTGTATTCAGCAGAGCCACATATGAGTGTTTTGGTAAAGCATTAGTTAGTATTCAGTTTCATATGATACAGCAGCTGTGTTATTGTTTGTCAGATGGAGAAGCATTAATATTGCATTCACTGCTTGCCAGTAATCTGATGTGTTTTCTGTTGACAGCCAACAACATAAATGTTAATGTGTGTTGACCTTGGCCAAGAGGCTGTTTAATGTGTTCATGTCTACCATGTCTCTCTTACCTGCTGTTGGCCGCTTGAGACCACAGCAAGAATATAAACAAACCAGACTGTCAACAGCTTCCATATGAAACACCACTAACAATGATCCATCAAATAATATTTTCTGTGCTTAACATTCTGTATTACCAACTGTTGCGAAAGGAACAGTAATGAAGGAAAGGTTTGTGCTGTTGTCTTAGCACACCAATGCTTCTGCTTTTAGGCCTATGTTTGTGAAAATATGGCCTACATAGCTGACCTGGTCAAGGCGAAACTTACATTTGGCAGGGTTTAACTTGAGGTTAATCTCACGTGCTCGGCTGAGAACTTTTTGTAGGTTTTCATCGTGTCCTTCCGCTCCACAGCCTCGAATGATAATGTCATCGACAATGATTGCACATGGGAAATCCATAAAGAGCTGTTCCATCGACCACTGAAACACCTTGCTTGATGAGTTGATGCCAAACGGCATTCGAGGAAACCTATAGTGCCCAAACGGGGTACTGAATGTGGATATCATTGAAGATTTTTTTGTCGAGGCTTATCTGCCAGAATGAATTCTTTGCATCTAACACAGAGAACACTGTAGCTCCTTGCATTTGCACAGCTACTTCCTCCTCCCTACGCATGAGGTGATGAGGTCTCTTTAACTCTTTCCCCGCCAAACACGGAATTTTCCGGGTATCCGTGTTTTAGGTGGTATACGGTAAGGAAGACCCGCGCGCATGTTTTGAAAGAGTACGCAACTCTTTGATCAAAGAAACAGACTGCGATCGTCTCAAACGTGAAGTGGAACACCATACTAATACTAAAGCACTTGTTTGATAAAAATGCCTTTTTATCAGCTTTTTGTCCGAAATGTTGTTTTTGACAAAACCTACCTCTGTTCAAGTGGCAATAAAAAAAGAACAAATGAAGATAAAATAAAATCATTTATTTGCCTAAAAGCAGAGGCTCAGATCTTTATTTTGATATATAGCATCTTCATATATTCATGGAAGAAAATATTCTGCGGGCCATTAAAATTTAGCGAAAATCGTCAAAAACCCTGGCAGTGGCTAGCAACTTTTTTAAAAAACGCTGGCGGGGAAAGAGTTAAAGCAGTGTTGATGTATTTTGGATTGTGGCAGCGGGGGCGTGGTCAAGCGCCCGTCCAGGAGAGAAAAGCGGTAAGGGCGCTTACACCTGAGCTAGATTAAGCCTAACACCTGTGTCTAATTGCAGTAGCGTGAGGAGAGCGGATAAAAGCCAGCAGCCACAGAGCTTCGAGAGAGAGCCCGACAACAAGGCCAAGAATACTTGTGTGTCACAGACATATATATATATATATATATAGATAAATTAAGCTGAGAAAAAAGCTTACCCCTTAAGCTGACGCCTGTTTCCGTCCCTTCCTTGGTCCGTTTCACATGGATTAATGCAGATTCTTTTGTCATGTTTGTCCTTTTTGTGTGTTGCTACCATGGAAGAGACCCAGTCGGTGGTCTCTGCGACTGTGGTTATAACACCTGAGCTTTGCATGCGGTCAAGCTCAGCTTTGACTTTTTCTTGCATCGCCACAGGAATGCGGTGAGCAGGACGGACGACAGACTGAACACTTCGATGCACCATCATGGAGTATGCGATGGGAACTTTTCCAAGGTCATCAGTAAACAGGTCTTTGTATTGCGTGAGGATTTGCTGAGTGAAGTCAGTTTTGTTTTCTACACTGACCTGGTGGACATCTGGATTTATGTTGACAATCCCCATGTTTAGACATGCACTGAATCCCAGCAGTGGTTGAACATTCTTGTCTACTATGAAGAACGGAAGCAAGTGGTTCTGTCCATTTAGACAACACAACAGCGTGACAAGACCTTGTGTTTAAATTTTGGTTCCACCATATACAACGAGGTTAGTGGCTTTTTCTTGCTTTCTACCATTGACGTAGAAAGTCTCATCGCTGATTGTGGGCTGGTCTATTTCAAGCTCATGTACAGACTTTCTGTAATTAATGTTCTTCTGATGGACTTGACTGTGTGACCTGCAGCAGTTCTTATAGTGATTCCATTTTTAGCAGTTGTCCAAAAGCTGGGCATTTGTATTTCTTTGCTGCATGATTTTTTTCCACAATTTCTGCAGTTAGTTATTGACTGTAGATAATTAATGCGTCTACATTTGTGGCCATGTGAGACACTGCCAGCATTCTGTTTATCTCTTCTGTCATTTCATGTATACAACAAATTGAGATTGCTTTTGTGAGCGTAAATTCACTGTCATGTAGCAATAACCTCCTTAAACTGTCACTAGTGATACCACAAACTATCCTATCACAGATTAGTTCATCTGCAGATTGCAGATTTCACAGAATTTTCTTTTCAGGCACTCAGGATCTTCTCTAGATTCGGCAGGAACTACGATTTCCTGCAATATTCCCATCGAAAATGAGTGGGTCTGGTCTCCTAAATCCGTCGGCCATAATGCAATAATGTCCAGCAAATTAGTGGTATATGCGTCGGCTGCTCACAAAAATAAGTTACTCATAGGCGAAAGGTTTGTGCCGTGTTCTGACACCATGTAAAATATGTTTTCATCCACAGGGTAAATGAGAACTGATCATTTATTAGTCATGCAGAGAGCATATGATACACAAACACTGTGTCAATGTGCAACCACCATGTGCCAGGCCTTACGTGAGCGTAAGCACGTATATTACATAAGCTTGTAACAAGTACGGTCTCTTAAAGTGTCCAGACGCAGTTGTAGAAATGTGTATTCAAAATCATCTACTCTAATGATCTACACTTACAGTGTGATATCACATCCTAATGTTTGTCCTTATGGCCTGCAGTGTTGCGTTTGATGGAGCACTGATGTTTAGACCCTTATGAACTTGCCTAATGAAAAGCCTGTAATGGCTCATTAGCCAGCGCTTTGGCAGGTGGCGATATTATATTGAAGGTGCAAAATGAAATTGAACTGGATTTAATAGGGTTCAATTAAGCTCTTTAAAATGCGAATGCACATTTCCACGTGCGTCGAGCCGTGGCGTGCATGCAGATGCCCCGCTCTCTGTTTTCTTGTGCGATTTAGTGCGAGAAGAACTCTTACTGTTATCTGCACTGATGATTTTAATACTTGATATTTCTTTATAGGGCTGCATGTGATGAAAGGACAAATATGATGATTGTGTATTTTTTTATAGAAATAGATGCTTTTTATTTTTATGTAAATCTTTGCAGACACTGAAAAATCTTTGCAGACACTGAAATAAAGAGAACGTGTAAATGTTTTGTATTGATGAATATTTATTATAACGTTATTAAAGAGTTTCAATGTTTCAGTACTTTATGCATGGTTTCTGAATCTTGTATTCGCCAGGACATTGCATATTTTGGCTCAAATGAAGAAGTCCTGTATAGGATGCCTAATGTCCTGTACTCAAGTGTCAAAATGCTCAAGGGGGACTGTACGATTATCAAAACAGACTATATATTTTTCCACTCTCTACAACCATTTGCTAAACAGTTTTATTATAATGTAATGTAGGAACTTTGATTCAGTGGGATATTTTGCTTAAAAGTGAATGTTTATTATTACATTTGTACATCTCTCGGTACCGACATGTTTGCGCAAACATTGTGCTCTGCATCTCTGAAAAATCAAGTGTCCAAGTTTGAAGTCTGACTTCAAGTGGCAGAAAATAGAAAATTTTGACTTTCTGAATTAAATGGAATGCAGCATCAGTTCTTGGTAAAAACATTTGAGGCGTAAATGCCATGTGACTAATGAATCTGTCCATTTCATGCTGTTTTAAGAGCACTCCAAAATAATTGTAAACTGGTAAACATCTACATTATAATTTAAACAGCCTGGCCAAAAAATAAATAAAAAAGTTGCATACTTTAATATTTAGTTGGACCACCTTAAGCTTTGATGGTATTAGCATGGTACATGCACAAAAACACAGTATTGCAATTTAATGTCTCCAAAAAACATGGCATTGCAATTTTGTGTGTGCAAACAACATGGCATTGCCATTGTACATGTCCAGAAAACACTGTATTGTTTTTCACCCCCACACTCATCTGGGAGAGAATTTTTGGGTAAACTATTCCTTTAGATAAGATTCACAGTTGGTGAAATAAACCACCACTTGGTGGCATGATGACATCATTCTTTCCATTGAGGTCCTGTCAAAATCTCTGTCTCTCTAGCTTGAATACTCTTTAATGGGATTTTTCTGTCACAAGACACATTGTAATGTCCTCACCTATCGCCCAGTGAGCTCTGTTACCTGCCCCGTTTTATCATAATAATTAGTTGCATAAAGAGCATTTGTTTGGTCAGTTTGTTACGAGAGGACTTTGACATTCCTCACTCTCAGGTCATGTGCTCCTGACCTTGTTTTCATTGGCTCCCTAACAACACTTTAATGTATGCGTGGCATGTCACCTCCGGGAATTACATTTTCAGATTAGCTTTGTCATGCTCAACTACACTGTTAATGATTCACAGTGTTGAAGCTACTGTACACTAACTCAGTTGCTCGCTGCTTTTGTAATATTAATGAATGGCACAGAGCAATCCAGCAACACTTACAGAGAAAACTTTATTAAACTTATGAACTACATTAATTTTACACACACATACACAAACCAGAACAAAAGCCTTCACTGGCCTGTATTTAAAGGTATTGATTTAAACACTGACATACAAAGACTAACGTGCACTTCAGAAGCATTTACGTGTTCTTCACTGCACTCACACTGTCACTTGACTGTTTTTCAAACAAATGCTTTTCTCACATTTAAGTTATATTTAACACAGTATAGACTGTGAACATGTTAAAGACAAATTATTCACTGAACACCAAGAAAAGAGAAATACTCCTTAGAGGGCATCACTTGCAAAGAAAAACGATGCAAATAAATTGGAATATACATAAAAAAAATCCACTGTACAAATTTTATCTATTGCTTTTTTCTAAAACAATATAGAACAACTAAATGTCTTGATACATTACAGGTTTTATCAGATTTTAATGAACAGCATCTACCTGTCTGTCTGTCTGTCTGTCTGTCTGTCTATCTATCTTTCTATCTATCTAATCTATCTATCTATCATCTACCTACCTACTTACCTATCTGTCTGTCTGTCTGTCTGTCTGTCTATCTATCCATCTATCCATCTATCTATCATCTACCTACCTACTTAGCTATCTGTCTGTCTGTCTGTCTATCTATCTATCTATCTATCTATCCGTCCGTCCGTCCGTCCGTCCGTCCGTCCGTCTGTCTGTTTATCTATCTATCCATCTATCTATCATCTACCTACCTACTTACCTGTCTGTCTGTCTGTCTGTCTGTCTGTCTATCTATCTATCTATCTATCTATCTATCTATCTATCTATCTGTCCGTCCGTCCGTCCGTCCGTCCGTCCGTCCATCCGTCTGTCTGTCTGTTTATCTATCTATCCATCTATCTATCATC